>NC_142010.1:112099791-112399791 GCF_049901735.1 Notechis scutatus | reverse complement strand
AACAGTGAGGACAATTAACCAGTGGATCAGCTTGCCTTCAGAAATTGTGGGCGCTCCATCACTGGAGGCTTTTAATAAGAAGAGACTGGATAGCCACTTAATTGAAATAGTATAGGTTCTCCTGCTTGACCAGGGGCTGGACGACAAGACATCCAAGCTCTGTTCTATTCTAAGGACACAGAGACCTGATTGTCAAATGAAGATTCAAAATTAGTGGAATTGCAAGATTCTTCACATATGCAAGTTTTTCTCACCCCTGTGAGATACTCTTCATTTTTTGTACATTATTTGTTGTCACTACTGGTAATATCTGGGTATCAATGCAGAAAACATGCTGGTTCTTATAGTGTTATAAATATACAATTTAGTGGTAATACAATTATTTTATTTCAAATTATAGAGAATGTTAAATGCCCAGTGTGTGGTGGGTTTTTGTTTTCATTTTTCAAGTCCTTTAGCATTAGGCAGCAGAGTCTGGTTATCCATCTTCTCCAAGTAAAGAGTACCATCTGCTGGTAAATGGGTAATATTTCACCCAAGTCTCCAGTGATTCAACTAATTACATAGGGACTATTATTACCTTAATACTATGCAGACAATAGAAGATACTTCTGTAAACAACAAACAATTTGCCTACAATGCATGTAATTCCCCTGTTTTTTAGAGTACAATTTATTTTATAAAATAGAACTTAAAATAGTAGGATTTCTTTAAACACTTTATTATGATATAACTCCTTACAGAAAGAATATTGAGGCTTTATTGATTGATTGATTTGATTTGATTTGTCAATCGCTTACAAGATAATAGGTATAGGTATAAACATGAGTTTATACAGGATATACAGGATATATACAGGATATATATGATATACAGAAAATAGGTACGAATAAATGGGGACAATAGGACAGGGACATTAGGCACAATGGTGCACTTATGCATGCCCCTTACATACCTCTTAGGAATGGGGTGAGGTCAATAGTGGATAATTTAAGGTTAAAGGAGTGGGGGTTAGAGGGTGTAACAACAGAGTCAGGTAGTGCATTCCAGGCATTGACCACTCTGTTGCTGAAGTCGTACTTTCTGCAATCAAGTTTGGAGCGGTTTACCATTGAGTTTGTATCTGTTGTGTGCTCTTATATTGTTGCGGCTGAAGCTGAAGTAGTCATTGACTGGTAGGACATTGTAGCAGATAATTTGTGTACTTTGGTAGGTAGTTGTTGTGGTTAGCCGGCAGCAGGTGTGGACGGCTGAGGAGAGCGAGGACTCAGATGAGGGGACAGGACCATTAGGGGGGCTTCTGTTAACCACCATCTTTTTATGAGTTTCTACTCAGTTTATACATTTATTTATTGGAATCCATGCAAAAAAAAAAAAAAAAAAGAAAGTCACTTGCATTTGCTATTTCCTTGATTCCCAGGCTGATTTTCTCACCCTCTTCAATAATTCCCCCTCCCCCTCTTAATGCATTGAATAATCCCCTTGATTTCATAGAAGAAAGTACAGGTAGTCCTCGACTTGCAAGAGTTCACTTGGTGACCATTTGAAGTTATGACAGCACTGGGGGAAAAATGACCTATGAGCATTTTTCACACTTACGACCTTTGCAGCATCCCCATGTCACACGATCAAAGTTCAGTTGCTTGGCGGCTGATTGGTATTTATGGCGGTTGCAGTGTCCCGGAGTCATGTGATCCCCTTTCATGACCTTCTGACAAGCAAAGTCAACGGGGAAGCCATTTTTCATTTACCAACCGCGTTATTAACTAAACAACTGCAGTGATTCATTAACCGTGGCAAGAAAGGTCATAACATGAGGTAAAATTCTCTTCATAAATGTCTCAACAACAGAAATTTGGGGCTAAACTGTGGTGTGTAACAGCAGTAGGATTCAAATTTTTTTACTACCAGTTCTGTGGGCGTAGCTTGGTGGGCGTGGCAGGGGAAGGATACTGATAAAATCTCCAGTCAGAGGTGGTATGATGACTGAGAATTGCTACAGACTTCATCTGGATTGCTTTCTGCCTCCCCTCATCATGCCAACCACTGTGGGATTTTTAGGAATGAGATTTTCTGGATTTAGAAGGTATTGGGAGGGATAATCTGATGCTGTAAGTAATCCTTGACTTACATACCAGAGGTGGTATTCAGCAGGTTCTGACCAGTTCTGGAGAACCGGTAGTGAAAATTTTGAGTAGTTAGGAGAACCGGCAAATACCATTTTTTTTAAAAAAAATCAGAGCTAACTATTCCACGCATTTTTATCGTTAAATTATAGTAAGGAATCTGCAAGTTCCAAGAGGCAGTTTTCTTTTTTCAAAAATAATATTTTTATTAAATTTTTAAATACAAAGATAAAAACTACTACAGTACAAACTAATAAAAGTATTAAAAAGAAAAAGTAGAAAGTGGTAAAAGAAAAAAAGGTAAAAAAGGTGGTAAAAAGGGGGAAAATATTATAAGGGAAGGATATAGAAAGAAATGACTTTCCCCCTTCACCGAGTACAAACATTTACAGCAATTTAACACTTCTCTAAAATTTCAGCCCAAAATCTTTTCATCCCATATACCTCATCTTTTCTTTATCTAGTAAACCTCAGCTTTTAATATTAGTCAGCAAAAGTCTATTAAGCGCTACCAAAATAATTATATGTGTTAACTTTAAACAAGTAAATCAAATTTTCCTTTACTATCTTGTCATTTTCACAAAAAATACAAAGAAAAAAAAATCTTCTTCCCATGTCTTCTCTATATATAAATAAATCTTTAAAATCTCATAATTAAAATCAAGAAAAATTCTATTACATGCTATTAGAAAGAACAACTAATTTTCCAGGCATGTAGTAGAAAATCTTTTTTTTCTGAGGCCTTTAGGCCCGTCTTTCTCTCTCTTTAGAAAATAAGTTTATAATTTTCCTCTTGACTTCTTTTGAAAGAATCATTTAAACGTATCATATGAA
This sequence comes from Notechis scutatus, assembly GCF_049901735.1. Lineage (NCBI taxonomy): Eukaryota > Metazoa > Chordata > Lepidosauria > Squamata > Elapidae > Notechis > Notechis scutatus. Next base: position 112,396,831 of record NC_142010.1, on the reverse strand, counting down.
TGGCATTTATCTTCAAAATTAATCATTGGTTAAATAACTTCGTATTATATTAAAGAAAATATTTTATTTTTATACAGTTTAGCAAGAAAGGAGGGTGTTAATTAATTAAATTAATTGATTGATTTGATTTGGTGGAATATCATCTGGATTCCCAGGAAGGAAGGGCTGCTTCCCATGGACAAAGAAGCAACTGAGCTTGGGAAGTTTGGTCAGGAGAAAGAGAATTAAAACGGCTCCTCTCTAGCTTTTCCTAGAATATATGCAAACAGTAGCTTGAGTCTGGCAAGTTTCTGGTTTTAACTTCCAACATTATCTAGAGGTGAGAAACAATAAAGGAAACTACTCTTGAGTAACTCCACATGGCATTCTGGTTTTCTTGACAATTAAAAATTATCATAAATGTTATTCTAACTAACTAATGCTGTAATTAATTATAATTAAGATTTATTTAATAGTCAAATAATATGATTAATTATTAATTTTATACTAATCATAACATTTTATTTTTATTGTCATTGTCAGCTATGTTGGTTATGCAATTCAGAGGGAAAGAGAGAATGCTAATTCAGTATTTCTCAACCTTTTCTTCACCACGGACTCCCTTTAAATACCTTTTGTGGCCATGGATCATGGTCATGGACCCCTCGAGACTTAACTCATAACATTTTTCAAGCCTTCGTGGACCCTCTGTAATGACATTGCAGGCCCCTCCAGGGGTCTGTGGAGAATCATTGTGCTAATTAATAATACTTTTAATTAATAATGAAATAATTTATATTATAAATGATGTTGTGAAAAAGTATAATAATTAATTCTTTTAAATGTAACATTTTACTTTTATTGTTCAGAGGGAATTGTATTTTTGCAGCTTGTAATCCCACAATAAACCTGAATGAGAAATTTGTTTCTTTCTTCTCTCAGAATTGTTTCTCTCCATTACTGTAACAACTGGTCATTCTAATGTATGTGTAAGAATTAGTACCCAAATTTACTTATATTTCTTTTCCCTCCAGATTTGCTTGTTCACAGTAGATGTCATAATTTGGACTTCTATTTTGCCTTGATTGCCTTGGTGGAAAAGCTTTATACAGACAACAAATTAATTGATTAAAACAAGATTTAAAACTCAGGATCAATTCACCACAAGATGATATGCGTGGTAAATAAACGTGTCATGTCAAAATGAGGTGAGATGATTGTGCATCATTACTTTGCCACTTGAAGATCCACAACCTGACCGGATATGTTATGCCACCACAAAGCCACAAATGGGCAATGTGGTAGACAATGTGCAGCATTAGTATATTGGTTGGGATGAAACACTCATGGAATTGTTGGTATACACCACTAAATTGTGAAGTCTGAGCCAAGGGATCCATGGACATCCCATGAAATTGTAGCCATTGCTATCTGCATCAGAAGAAAAATGTTAAGGATAAACATAGGCCTCCATCACTTACAGAAGATATAAAAATATCTTTCAGTTTAACTTTTAAAAAATTAAATGAAAAGTCATGTTAGCTCCTTGATACCACAGAAAAATATTGTGCATGAATAAACGAGATGATACCTCCCGCCTACCAGCCATTTGGAAACCCGCCCTCATTAACAAACGAGTACCTAACATGAAGAATGACACCAGACCCACACCCACAAGGGTCACACAAGATGCTACCACCACACTTCCACATAGAAAGCAGACTCACACCCACACAGAAGATAAGACACGACCACAGACCAGAAGCCGTACCGCAGCTGCATCACTACCCACTTCAAACCCCTCTGACCCATACATGAAGCGAACTGACGCCCACCATGAAGATGTGGCATGACCACGAACGCGAAGCCAAACAACAGGATCACAGCTCACCAGCTCAAATCCCCCAGCAACTAAGACTAACCTGAGCACAACCAAGCCCCCACCTGAACAGAACACACCCCAGCCAATCAGACCACAGCCAACCCCCTACCAATCAGAACACAGCCAAACCCCCAACCAATGAGAACACCCCCCCACCCAATCAGAACACAGCCAAGCCTCCACCCAATCAAGTCACACCCCCACTAGCAGTTAAAAGGAAGAAGCAGCTGCAAGCTCACATTACTCCGAGAAGCACAAAGCCGAAGACACAAGCCTGAAGATGATGAATGAGACTTCATCGAAACGTCGCCTAGATACTTCCAATTTTATGCAGGAGAAAACCCGAATAACCAAAGATCCACATACAAATACCCGCGAAAACCTCAGAAAACACACACACACACACACACACACACACACACACACACACACACACACATATATATATATATATATATATATATATATATATATATATATATATATATATATATATATGTTTTCTTAAGTTTCGCAGGGTATTTATATGTATGGTATTGAACAGACAAACAGACGAACACTATACAGAAGCCTGATGATGGCAGATGAGATTCTGCCGAAACATTGCTACAACTTTAAAAGCACAACTACAATGATGTGGGAAAATACCCGAACAAAGCTGAATACCATACATTAAATACCCGCGAAAACTTAAGAAAACATATATGTATGTATGTATGTGTGTGTGTGTTGTGTGTGTGTGTGTGTATATATATATATATTTCACGCCTGGTGTGTTGATATATACAACACCTGGGCACAAACAGATCCCCTGATACCTCAGCTCAAACACACCCCAACCAGGCACCCAGATGAAACCCAGCTCCTAACTAATGATAGCCGCATTTACCCGGCAAGCTGCACTAAAGGCCTCAATAAAGTAACACAATGCTGCCAGCCAATCAAGATACAAAAAGAGCCAAAAAAGAAGAAGATATTAGAGACACCAATCAAGCAGAACACAGCAACCGAGACCAATAAACACAGACCAAGACTCCAACCAATCAGGATGAAGAAACATTCTGGACAGCAATAGGCTGCCAAATTAAATCTGAAACCACTGTAAAGTCTGACCCAGACGGACACAATACAGAAGCCGATGATGGCAGATGAGTTCTGCTGAAACGTGCTACAACTAAAAGAACAACTACAATGACGGGGAAAACCCAACCAAGCCAAATACCATCATGAACAAAACTAAGAAAATATATATATATATATATATATATATATATATATATATAATTTATTGCATTTCTAGATCGTCTCATAGCTGTAGTTCTCTTCACCAAGTATAATTGAATTATATTTTAATTATAAAAAAGATAAAGATAAACAAAACAGAACAATAAAACAAATATCTGCAGCACCAATAATAATAGCAGCAATACAAGCAACATGCAGATTTGTAATATGTAGCAGTAAAACGGCACTAATCCAAGAACTCTAAAATAGATTTAAAATGCCTGGATAAGTAAAATATAGACAAATCTTCTTAATTTACTCATCACTCCACACAGTAATTGATATTAGTCTTAATGTTATGAAAACTATGGTAAGCCTTAGTTTCCTAGGACATTCTGTACTGGAATAATAGCCAGTCTATCAAGTTTTTTTTTTTGCAGTGAAGTTTATTTAATTCTTCTACCATGAATTATGTTTCATTCTATATTTTAAATTTAGTCCATTGCTTACAGGTAAATGTGCAAAGCAAGTATCTCAGTCATCCAGGTCATGGTTGTCTCAAAGTACTTTTTTTCAAAAGACAACTGGACTTCCTTTGTTTTTTCTTGAAGATATTTCACTTCTTATCCAAGAAGATACTTCAATTTTGACTGAAGTGGGGTGGTGGTGGAAGGATGGACTCTGATTTAGGTGACTCTGTGGATACAAGCAGCCTCAACAAACTTTCAGAGAAAGTGCTAATGACCAGATGACTGCAAGGAATATAAATCCCTCCATTGCCCCATACTCCACCGTTCAGTCAGAACTGAACAAGCTTCTCTTTCAAAAGTGGTCCTTTGTGCAAAGAAAATCTTTCTGGAAGATTTAAGCTCTCAGATGAACAAAATGTATAGACAAAAGTAGACAAAAAAGCATTCACTGATGCTCCAATTTCCTCGAAGTAAATCACTCTGTGCTTAAACTCCAACATCCAATTATTTCCATAGTTGAATTCATTCATATTTCCCCATATAAAGGTTCTGTCATATAAAGGTGTAGGTCAGCCACTCCTAAGCTACTAATATCCAACAATATCCAACAATAGAGTGTTGTTTTTTTCTTGTTGTAAGCTTCCCAGAGTCACTTATTAGCAAGATGTGTTGCATATAAATTTAATAAAATAAATAAAGGTAATGCCAACCACTAGCATTGCTTATTCTAGTTAAGTTGGCTAGGCTGAGAAATTTTTATTTGGAGAAGGAACATAAAATCCACCCTCCTCAAGACCATTATTCTCAGGAAAATATGTGGAAACAGAACTGATTTTATGTCCATTTCTATTGCATTGGTTCTGCCCTGATCTTGAAAAGCTAAATAGAATTGAATCTGATTAGTACATGGATGAAAAAGCATTGAAAAAAATTTCAGGGTTGTAGGCTAGACTGAAAATAAGAATAGGTCTAACACCAACAAATGACATCTGCCTATCCCACATCCTTGGGAAAGTGGATAAAAATGCCAAATCTAGTGTAAACTGTACAGCTGACTGTACGGCCAACCACAATTCTTCTAGAAGGTAGTTGTGGCAAACCATTTGCCTACTGTTGCTAAGAAGACTACCTGGAGGCATCCATGAAGTTCATGAGTTGAGCTCAGCTCAAAGAAATCTCATCTTCTATCTTGATCTCCAGTGAAAAAACTTCTTTCAGTATTATCTATAAAAGGAAATGCCTCTTCATTGATCATGGAGGTGTACACGCAATCCAATTGAATGCTTTGCTTATCCATTGTATGTTCACTTGAATCAGAAAACCAGAGGAAGAACTTAATGAAGATACCAGTACCATTGTTCATGATGTTTGTATCCCATTGAATTCCAAAAGACAAAGCAATCAGTCATACCTACTGTATCATTCAATTCATCTCAGAGCTGTGGTAGTTTTCTTATACAAATCTATGGTATCATATGTTTTAATCAACAATCTTTTCAGCTACCGCTAGGTCCTTGTTACTTTATCTGTTACATGTTGTCTATAGGCAAGATAAACATTTTAATGAGAAAATATAATATGATGAGTTCTAGTTTGGAGCAAAATATCAACTCATTGCATAAATCTTTGGTTTGGGCAAGATGAAGATTTTTGCCCATTGTTTCTCTAGAACCATGATAGTGAACCTATGGCACGCGAGCTACATGCAAACTTACCTCACTGCGCATATGCATGCCTCACAGCTGATTTTCGGCCAGTTTGAGGCCTTTTTCGGCCTCCCAGAGGCTTGAGGAAGACTTCTGCAGGCTTCTGCAAGCTTTGCAGGCCGAAAACTAGGCCTGTTTTGTCACTTCCTGTTTTTCTGAAAATATTGGAAATGATGAAACGGGCCTAGTTTTTGGCCTGCAAAGCCTGCAGAAGCCCGCAGAAGCCTTCCTCAAGACTCTTGGAGGCCAAAAAAGGCCTCAAACTGGCCAAAAATCAGCTGTGAGGCTCAGTGCAGGTAAGGGGGCGGCGGGGTGGGTGGGCATTGCGCGCACATGCATATGGGGTGTGGGGAGGAGGCGTGCATTGCCTTCTGAGTGCTGGCACTCAAGCACAAGTGTGCAAGCACATGCACAATTTTTGGCACAGGAGCCCAAAATGGTTAGCCACCACTGCTCTAGAATCTATCCATAAAATTAATGTTTCATTAATCTTGCTAGGTGCTCCAGCATTAATAGCATCCCCTCCCCCACTACTATTGAGATAGATTATGCCATGATTTTGACAGTATAGTTTTCAACAATATTTTAATCATTTTGATTTGCTAGACTATTATAATCACTATTGCATAAGTCAAGTTGACTTTTTAAAACAGGTTTTTTTTAATCATTAGCTGATTCACATCATTTTAGGCAGAAGTTCTCCACATTTTCCTTATCAGTCCAAACAATTACATAGTTTAATTATTGATTGTAAAATGTCAAGTGGTAAATCATTTTATATTAACTGTGAAACCTATTACAAATTTGCAAGTGTGTGTTACAACAAAGATTAACTTCTGACATTTACTAAGAATAGATACAGTGGCTTATGAGTGCCTTTTCTCATATGTAACAAAATAAAGGCCTAGATTACTGACCTATAGAAATTATTAGTGCTTGCCAGATGATTTGAACTCCATAGGAGATAGAGCAGGACAAGCAGTCAAAGAATAAATCCTGCAACATATTTTAGACTAGCAGTAAGCCTTTTTTCACCCTATCAAATATTTTATAGATATTATAATATATAATATATTTATATATTATAAATATATAAATATTTCATGTTTTAGACCAATTATCTCCCTCAAGAATAGTTATAATCAGTAGTTTGATTATAAAAAACTGGGGATATACATACATTGTACACTTTCTACTCTCCAATTTTGAAGTCCTTCTGGCATTTGTCCTCATTCCAGTGATAGGATTCAAATAGGTTTACCACCTGTTCGGTGGGCGTGGTTCAGTGGACGTGCTTTGTGCGCGTGTAGAGGCTTTCCTACTGACCTTCTCCTGCACTCCTGCACTCTCTCTGTCTCTTCAACAGCTGATGCGAGGCACTCTGATGTGCCACGCAATGCAGCTGAGCGTCAAAAGCAGGAAATAAAGGCCAGTATGGAGCCTGGGGTGGGTGGGTAGCCCAGCAGCTCATCGTTGGAGCGAACCTGTTCGCTCTTAGATGATCTTCAGAGCTATCGGTTCAGCCAAACCAGGCTGAACTGGAGAATCCCACCCCTGCCTCACTCCCACTAATCCCAGAATGCTGAGAACAAACAGGCAACACTGTGAGCCAATCAAAAAGAGAATGCAAAGCTTCGCTCCCACACGATGCTTTCTTGAGTTGTGGCAGCTTCTAGGGGAACCAACAATTCCGCTATCCCATATATAGCACAGAAATGGGGAGGGGGAATAAGTACAACACACACACACACAATCTCTCAATTTTCAGTACAAACTGTGTACATTAGTCTGTTTTCCAAAATACCTTAGTTATTTGTACAAGGAGAAAAGTGATGGTTGCAAATATTTTCAGTGTCTAAATCCTATTGAAAGTTCTGAAGGTGGCATTATACCATAGTTCTATATACCCAGTAGTTGTAGCCATAGATGTTGGTTTCTGAATAGAGCCTTTATATGTGTATGTGAAAAATGAAGAGAGTGATCACTTGTTTGAGGCCAGGCAATATGAGTAAAAATACATACTACTTACCTAAATAGGGAAATCGAGGTTTTATAGGAGTTGCAAAACTGATTAGACATACTACTTGGTTTGTTGTATCTTAATTATTAACTTTAGGGGATATATAGTTTTTATTTTTATTTTATACCTATTTTATTTTATACATATTAATGTATCAGATTTATCAGCTGGGTAAATAACAGTATTGATACAGTAATAGAGGAGTGTTATATTAGGTGATTTATTTTATTTTGCTAGTTGTTAGTATTTTATTGTATTTATTTATTTCATCCCATTTTGTTCTATTTTTAACATTTTTGCTAGCCTGACTGAGTAAACATTAATGATTGATTGATTGATTGACTAGATATTGACTAGAATGGTTAAGATTAGGCTTATTGCTTATCAAATTTATTAGGAAACTCCAGGTTCAAATCATAGGAATTAGGAGGAAGCAAGAGTTGCCATATATTGAAAAACACTTAATTCTTAGTTTTACGTACATTCAGTGTCTCAGATCAGAAGCCAGAAATTTTGCCTTTATTTTTGCTGAGCTGCAGCAGAGCTGGAAAAAAAATGAGTTATCCTGTCCAAGGAAGACCACTGAGAACAAGGGTAACTGGTGATGTAAGAGTGAAATAAATCCATACTACAAACATATCCTACATCAGAATCCTCTTAAAATCTGTTGATATCTAAATAATAATAATATTCCCAAACATTTGGAGCACCACTTGAACACCACTGGCATTGACAAAAGCACCATCAGTCAACTGCAATGATACCTTTAACTAACACCATTGATAAACAACATCTGTTTATGCTAGGTCCTTGGGAGGGACTCCATAGATGGATAAAAATGCCAAATCCAGGACTTCCGGTTTGAAGGGCTTCGGTGACAGACAGAAATCCGTAATCGTGCACGGTTTCTGTCTGGGCTCGCCGCTGGAGCACCCTGAGCCGGCTGGTTTCGGGGCTAAGCCACCCCGTAGAGGTGGTGAAGAGGGGGGAGACTGCCATCAGGGTTGAGGAGAGCCGCATCTCTCCTCCTCAGCTGGCCATTACTCCCTTTCCCGAAGGCGGTTGCAGTGGTGGTCAGAAATGGCCACCACAAAGAAGAATTCGACCGGAAAAGAATGTGCAGGAGGAAGATAAGAAGTCAAAGTTTTGGCTGACTGGGTCAAATTGTAAAAACAACAACTAAGGTACCCTGGAATTTAAACTTACAAAAAATAATATCACTCCCAAAGAAGAGTCGGAAGCAGCGAAGGAAAGTGAAAAGGGAAAGGTTTGGCTTTCTCTCTCCTTTCCTATACTGACAACTAAGAGACTTAAATAAGAAATCAGAAAAATCCGCTTTGACATCAATAGGCAATTAAGTTGAAAATAAAATAAAATGCCAAAGGGATAATAAAGATTTCTGGACATTAAAAATTATCTTTTTCATAAGCAGGAAGGGAGAGAAAAAGAATAAGGGCAGGATCTGGAAGAGGGAGGAGACTGCTTGGAATGAAAAAGAATCTACAGTAAAACTTCAACAAGACTTCTAAAAGATACATTCTAACTGAAACTTTGCAACTAAATAGTAACCCCAGGAAGAGAAAGTGAAAAAAAGAGCAAAAAAGAAACAGCTTGTGTGTATTTGGATTATTTGGTGATCTTGGGATTCTTGGTTATTATATTTGAATGACTAAAATCAATCAGGTGGTTGTTTAAAAATTTATACAGTGGCACCACTTCTGGATGAATTGAAAATGGAACTTAAAAAGTACAAAGAAGATGCACAAGAAGGGAAGGGTTCTTTTGGCTTCGTTTTTCAATTCTTAGAAATGGAGATTTGGAACTATGAGAAACAACAAGAAATGACTGCAAAACAAGAAGACTGGGACAAAGAAGAAGCCATCTTTAATGAACAAGCAATTTTATGTAGGGAAGAAAAAGGAAAGGGGGGAAAGAGAATGGAGAATTTAAGACTTAAAAAAACAACCAAAGAAAAGAAAAATAATTTGAAAAATAAGTATAATACTGGAAAGCAACAGAAAAGGGGAATACAGAAGAGTGAAATAGAGGTAGAGAGACAAGGGGGTAAAAAGGGGAGAGAGAAGAAGAGAGAGGGAAGAAGGAAAGGAAAAGAAGTTACAAAGGACCAGGGCAAGATATAGAGAAACAGGACCTATTTAGAGATAATGGGTGAAAATCTAACAGAAAAAGGGATTCTGTAAAGGTACATAAGATTGTATTGTTATATTAGTAATAGAAATAACTTTAGAAAATTGGAAACAACGTATGATTAAAATGAGGGATAAAATAGTGTACTTTAGTGAAATGTTTGTGAATAAAATAAGTGAAATAAAATAAATGAGAAAATTGAATTAGGAAGGAACGGGAACATTTTAATTAGTTAATGTTTTCTAAAATATAAGTGAAGAGGGGGGGAATTAACTATGGAAAGCTTATAATTGTTCCCATAGAAGTATGATATTTAATTGAAAAAAAAGATGAAAAAAGATGTTAAGACTTTAATGTATATTAATATTAATGATAGAATTGAATTGGAATGGAATGTTGTTTTAATTATATAAATTTATAATTTTTTCTTTTTTTAAGAATACAGTGTGTATTTTAAGAATGTACCAAGCAGAATCCGAATGGAAGTTATGTATGATATTGAATGTTACAACTTTAGGGAAAAGATATAAAGGCGTCATACTCCAATCAGTAACTACAGGAAAAATTTTGTTTAATGAGAAAAGATAATAGATAATTGAAACAGGACAGACAAAAAATATAAATACAATGATTTGAATTGAGATGAGATAATTAAAATAAAATTGAGAAAATTAAAAGAGGGGAGAAGCTATGCAGAAAATGTAAAATAGTAATAAGATATGGAATAGAATATAAAAATGAGCATGAACCTGAATTTGTGTCTGTATGAAGAAATGTAACCCGGGATTACGCTACTTTAAAAAAAGATGTTTTATTTGTATTTTTTTTCTCTTTGTGAAAACTCAAATAAAATTTACAAAAAAAAATAAAAAATGCCAAATCCAGTCAAAACATCTGAATGAGTGTGCAACCAGCCATCCTATATTAAATGTATATGCAGCCCAAATCTCAGTGACTCTGGGTGGTTTACAATTTTTTAAAAAATGTAAGAACCAAAATCAATATAAAAAAACCACAGATGCAAAAAACAGCACAAAATATAACAGCAATGATAAAAAAACAAAACAAAAGGAGGAGAACAAAAAGAAGAAAGGAGTATCAGTCATCCTTGCAAAAGGCCTGGGTGAAATCTTTTGAACCTGTATTTCTGACATTATAATGTGATTCCATTACAATTTAAAATGATTTTTCAAGTTAAGAATAATTTAAAAAAAAAATCTATGGAGATTCTTAATCATTCAGATCATGATTGTCCCAAAGGTGTTTTTCAAAAGGCAATTGGACTTTATTGAGGTTTTTTCCCTTTGAAAATGTTTTACTTCTCATCCAAGAAGTTTTTTCAGTTCTGAAGGGAGGGGGGGAAGCAACTTATGGGGGTTTGGGAGATTTACAAGACAAAGTGATATGGGCAGAAGCACCTACCCTTGGGGAAAAAACTTCCATTCCATGTGAGATCTGTTTAGTGGAATAAAGAAAAGGGAAAGACATGTGAACATAAATTGCAAAAATAATTTGTTTTGCAATGTTTAAATTGCAAAATACATTGTCTTCAAAGATAGCAATCAGACAGAGCATATTAAAAATTATAATAAATATTTTGTTGTTTTCATTCCCCAGTCTCAAGTTAAATGTCATTACAGGACAGGTAAAAAGGGCATCTCTGGGCATCTCACAACAATCTCTTGCTGGGTTTTTCCAACCTACTTAGAAAAAAAGAATTAAGAACTAAGGGTATATACGCTATATACTGTCCTCTGTAAAGTTAGGATGCTCACAATGTCCTCTCTTACATGTCATAGTATTGATTCCAACCTAATGCTTGTTTTTGGTGGAACACATTTCATGTTCAAAACATGGGGAGTATATACTCTCCTGCTTTTAATTACCTTTGGCTTTTATTCAGCTGCATTGCGCAGTCAAATCATTTTGTTCCAGAGAATTAAGGCAAAGGTTATTAACATCAATAGGTTGTTAAAGCTCATTAATGATGCACATGATTAAGTCTTATTCGTTTTCTTCATGCTTATTGTGCTGGTATAAAGAGACCTACTGTATGTAAATAAGTCATATGTATACTTATTTCAAAAGCCCATTTACGAAAAAAAGAAAAGGACAAAAATGAGTTCTATCCCAAGGTCATATTATTACAATGAGCTTCCTAGTAATAGACATATTATTATTTGATTAGTTATCTAGTTTTCAGTCATTTCTAATAATAACTGGAATCAACTGCATCTGGATAAATATATAATCTATTACATGATCTCTCTTCTATTGGCCTGATTGTTCTACTAGAAAGCATGTATGTATACATTTATTTCAAGCTTTAAGATTATTTTATTGGACCCTATGGGATTGCAAAGTCCAGTTAGGTCTGATGCAAAGCTGGAAGTTGGAAGAAGCTTAGGCTGCATAAAGGTCATCTCCCCAAAATGAGATCCAAGCTCTTTGTTAAAAATTGTTTTGTTGCTGAGGGGCAGATTCACAGAATAGTCAAAAGAATGCATAATTCGCGAACACCTAGAAATAGATGAACTTTGAAATATTCAGATAAGCATAAAAAAATTAATAGGTTAAGACAGAGAAGGAAGGAAGAAAGGGAGGGAGGGAGGGAGGGAGGGAGGGAGGGAGGGAGGAAGGAAGGAAGGAAGGAAGGAAGGAAGGAAGAAAGAAAGAAAGAAAGAAAGAAAGAAAGAAAGAAAGAAAGAAAGAAAGAAAGAAAGAAAGAAAGAAAGAAAGAAAGAATCAAGTCCAATGACTAGCACCAGGAAAAGATACATGATCAATCAATTAATCTGTTATATCTCTGCCCATCATGTGACAAACAGCATTCTCATACTCAGAGAATTATGACATTTTTAATGAGCCATGATTTTTCTTGAAGCCATCACAAGGTGAACTATCTCTACAAATTGCATTGTAGTCTGTTCTCAAACATCCAAATTGGAGGAACCACAAAATCATTTTTAAAGGGAGCATATTCAGAAAATCCCTCTTCCCATTTCTGTAAAATTTGGCACATTTTTGTTAGCTCATAAAACGCCAGGCTTGCTTACAAATGTCATCCCATCCTGCTAAAAAAGAAAATTTATAGCTATGTGGATTTTCCCCATGCTAGGCTACCAAAGAATAGAGTTTAGTGTTCGGTTGATTTGGATTTTACATTTTGTTCCTGATTTGTCTATAAAACTGGAATATATGATCTCTGGGCTCATCTGTATCAAATCAACCTATTCTGAAGCTCCAAAATCCTCCTCTAACTTATAAGATGGTCTTTTCAGTCTTCTAGGAGTATTCACTTCAAGATATTTCTTTGAATGAGGGAAGATGGGATGGATTCAAGGAAGGTACACAGCGTTTTTGAATTGCTCATTGATCCATCGAAGGTGGCAGCAAGAACCCAACAAAGTCTTCATGAGAAGCACTGTTGTTCTTGTCAAAGACCCTCTAGTGAGTTCACAGACAACTTAAGAAATGAACGGAGGCATTCCAGATATGTTGCTCTGCCTTTTAGCACTCTACCACTAGACTTAGAGCTGCATGAGCCACTTCCCATTCCATCTGTGATCTTCGAAAATCATGGTGATGTTATAATAGACATGCATCCTGCCAATTCACGTGATGTACTAACATAAAATGTAATGAGACATCCAATTTAACAGGCAACTACTCACTGCAAGTCACATTTTGTAAACTTGCTCCAGGGTATGTGTTATATGTAATTTGCTACTTTAATAAATCACTGCTTCAAATGCATGAATATCCCATGTACATAGTAGCTGAAGCATTCTTCTGTTGGAATAAATTTCCTGAGTTCGTTCCCAGCTGGGAAAAACCATGGACGCTGAAAAGAAATGAATTCCAAAGGAGTTGCCAGAAAGTGGGATTCTTTAATGAAGGAAGGCAAAAAGCAGGTGTGACACAGCTCAAGCATTTCTGGATTGCAATGCAGCTTGGGGTGTGTGAATTTGAGCCTTTTATGCTTAATTCCCCCTTTGAAGTTCCTGCAGCTTGATGGGTTTATTTGGGTACCTCTAGTTAAAGTGATTGTCCTGGATCCTGTCTTCCTGCCTTAATGAGTTAATCCTGTCCCAGGACCTTTGTCTTTCTTATCCTGGGGTTTGATCTTGTCAGAGAGCAGGAAAAAGAACTTTCGGTTCTGCCTTGGAAAGTTTATTTGTAGCCTGATTCCCCTTATCTTAATGGCTCTAATTAAATATTTCTGTGGTCAGCTTTTGTTAGCAGAGCTGCTGAGTTTTTATTTCAGCTGGTGATTCTTGGTTTTCTTAAAGGAGAATGACTGGCTTGAATTTCTTGGCACTGTTTTCTGAGGTTTCTGGTGCTGTGAGGTTTCTGGCACTGTCCTTTTGGGGTATACTTCCCACACTTCCGAAAGCTACATGCTACTGTAGTGGTAAGAAAAACACTTTGTCATACTTAAAACCAGCAAGACGGCAGTTTATCTATCAAAAAGAAACTCACCATTAGGGGGAGACATCCACATACTGTATTTTTATCAAAGGGGAGAGAGGGGGGAGGGGGGGAGAGAGAGAGAGATGTCAGACTCTACTAAAACATACTACATTTGATTCTCCAAGAATATCTAGATATAAATATTATTTCACATAACTAATATCCAACTAAATTCTGAGCATGCTGTTGGAAAACTCATCAATGTCTTCTGGATAGCTTCTAAAACTATACAATTTTAATAAGAACTAGGATCAATCTTGCTGTATTTGTTTAATTGAGATGTTTTTTTAAAAATCAAATTAGTAATAGAACATATTCCTGCTCCTCTAACATTAAATGATTCAAAAATTCATTGGGTCAACTGAAGTCTTACAAATTGGTTTCAAGTGTTCATGGAAACTTTTTGTGCTGTCCCAGCCAGTCTATGGGAATTGGATAGTTACTTAGGGATTATGAGCTGTCCCCTTAAGGGAATGCATAATGGTAAATGTAGTTAAAGGTATCCTGAGAAATCTAGTCCATGTCACGTGGCCACATCTATAACCCCGATTGGTCACTAAATTGATCCTCGATGGGTTGGGGGAGTTTCCCTCACTTTTGCCTGAACTCTCTAACTCATGGCAGCTTCTTTCTATCGGTACGAGATGGGTTAGGAGATAACTGTTCTGTATGGTCCATTAACATACTTGCAAACCCCGCGCCGTGATTGGCCAGAGCGCACGGCAACCGATTGGCTGAGCGAGCCGCACTGATTGGCCCGCTGCGAATCCCCGCGATTGGTGGAAACTAATCGCGGGAGATTCGAAGCGGTGCCATTGGCCGCGGCTGCCGCGGCCAGGGAATAAAAGCCGCCGTTTTTCTACTGGAGCCCGAGCCGATCTCGGGACTTAATAAAGAGCTGAACTAAGTCACTGGCTCCTGAGTCTCCTTCCCTGCGATGGACACGACACTGGCAACGAAGGTGGGATACTGCAACTGATCCCCACCGAGCACGTGGTCCCGAGGGAACGAGACCGATGAGATGGCCAGCCTCACACCGCCCGCACCCTTTAACCAAGCTACTGAGGACTGGGAATCGTACATTGATCGGTTCCTGATGTTCCTAGAGAGTAGCAACCTCAAGGATGCAAACGGGCAGAAAAAAAGGGCTGTTTTCCTGACACACCGCGGGCCCGCAGTGTTTAAGATGGCGAAAGCCCTTGCGAAACCCGAGGACGTGAAGGCGATGGACTGGGCTGACCTCGAACCGTTGCTCCGAGGCCACTATGCTCCCGCCGTGCCCATCCTCATCAGGCGGCACGATTTCTACCGGAGGGACCAGAAGTCAGGTGAGAGCATCAGTGATTTCGTGGCAGACCTGCGGAATCTAGGGGGCATGTGTGGTTTCACGGATATGGACGAGGCGCTACGAGACCGCGTCGTCCTCGGGCTCAAAGACCCGGTCCTACAAAGCCGGCTGATGGCAAAAGGAGACATCTCCCTTGCCAACGCCCTTGCCGAAGCCACCGCAGCCGAGGCAACCCGGAAATCGGTGGCTCGAATGCGGAGACCGGACACGTCGCAGAGGCAGACTGGGAAGAGCAACTCGCAAGGGACTTCCAGGAAGTGTTTGACGGCACCCTAGGCAAGTACCGAGGGTCCCCTATTTCCTTCAGCCTAGACACCAGCGTCCCCCCGATACGCCTAAAACCACAGCGGGTACCTTTCGCACTCTGGCCCAAGATCGATGAGCAGATAGACAAGCTCATCAAACAAGGGGTCCTAGAGCCAACTGATCACGCCCGGTGGGAGACCTCCATAGTCACCCCAGTCAAGCCCGATGGGTCGGTAAGAATCTGTGGGGACTATAAGGCCACGCTAAACTGCGCCTTATAACAAAGCGCCTACCCTGTCCCAGTAGTGCAGCACCTCTTACACTCACTGGGGGGAGGCAAGGTTTTTGCGAAGCTCGACCTGGCACAAGCTTACCAACAATTACCGGTCGACACAGAAACCGCCGAGGCACAGACCATAGTAACCCACCGGGGGGCTTTTCGCTGTAAGAGACTCCAGTTTGGGGTCAGCGTGGCCCCAGGAATTTTCCAGAGCCTCATGGAGAGACTCCTACAAGGAATCAAGGGGGTGGTGCCCTACTTCGACGACGTACTGGTGTCAGCAACCAACCAAAAAGAACTGGAGGGTCGCCTGAGGGAGGTACTAACAAAATTCAAAGAGGCCGGGCTTAAAGTCAAAAAAGAAAAATGCCAGCTGTATACGGAGAGGGTCGAGTTCCTAGGATATCTCCTAGACCGGCACGGCATTCACCCAACCGAGAAAAAAATCAAAGCCATCAAAGAAGCCCCCAGACCAAGGAACAAAACTGAATTGCAGGCATTTCTGGGACTGATTAATTTCTACAATGTTTTCCTACCCCAAAAGGCGACCGCGGTGGAACCGTTGCATAGGCTGCTCGATAAAGCAGCCACCTGGACCTGGGGGAAACGAGAGGAAGCTGCTTTCAACCAAACCAAGGACCTACTCACATCGGATGCCATCCTCATCCAATACAATGAGACCCTCCCGCTGACAGTCACATGCGATGCATCACCATTCAGGATCGGGCCGATCCTCAGCCACACACTCCCGAATGGAAACGAAGCACACATTGCCTTTTACTCGAGAACCTTGTCGAAGCCGGAAAGGAACTATAGCCAACTCGACAAGGAAGCCCTGGCAATCATCGCTGCCATCAAAAGGTTCCACGAATACCTCTACGGCCGAACATTCACCATCATCACAGACCACAAGCCGTTGTTGGGCATCCTGGCAGGAAACAAGGCCACCCCGAACATTCTATCCCCAAGAATGACAAAGTGGTCTGAATTCCTCGCCGCCTACAGTTACCGGCTGACCCATCGACCCGGCAAAATGATCACACACGCAGACGCCTTGAGCCGCACCCCGCTACCCGACCTGGACGCCGACCCAGCACCTACAACATCCACCCTGAGCATCGAGGCCATACCCAACCTCCCCCTAACCGCGTCAGACATTGCCCACAAAACAAATAAAGACAAACGTCTGGCGCGGGTATTGCAATGGGTGGAGAAGGGCTGGCTGGAAAAAGACGTCGACGAGACATTCAGGACTTTTAAAAACAAGCAAACTGAACTCTCCACACAGAAAGGTTGTATACTATGGGGGGACAGGGTGGTAATCCCAGAAAAATTACAAAAAAGGTTCTTGGACTTGTTACACGAGGGGCATCCGGGCATCGTCAGGTCAAAAGCCCTGGCCAGAAGCTACGCTTGGTGGCCAGGAATGGACAAACAAATTGAAGCCTGGATAGCTAGCTGCAAACAATGCCAGGAATCCAGGCCTAGCCCACCCGCTGCCCCAATCCTGGAATGGGAAACCCCCAGGGGACCATGGTCCAGGATACACATAGATTTCGCCGGCCCCACTAAAGGACATACATTCCTTATAACAGTAGACGCTTACTCCAATTGGCTGGAGGTAAGCGACATGAAAACGACCACAACCGAGGCCGTCATCCGAGAACTCAACAGACTATTCTCGACCCACGGCCTCCCGGACGTGATAGTGTCAGATAACGGACCACAGTTCACCGCACTGGAATTCGAGAAATTCCTAGCGGAACGGGGAATATGGCACGCCCTGACAGCGCCGGCTCATCCGGCGGCGAACGGTAGGGCGGAACGAATGGTCCAATTCACGAAAAAAACAATTCAAAAAATCGAGACTGGGGACATGCAGGAAAAAATAAATAAACTACTTTTTATCCAACACATAACACCAAATACAATGACCAACAAAAGCCCTGCAGAACTCCTGATGGGGAGAAAACTAAGGTCCCCCCTGGATAGGCTACACCCCACATATAACCCCGAAAAACCCACCGACTCATCTAGCAGGTACCGAACATTCTCACCAGGAGACATGGTATACGCGAAAAACCTGAGAGGGGACCCCCTCTGGATACCGGCGACGATAACCCAGGCAACGGGTCCCCACTCGTACTGGCTACAAACAACCAACGGACGAGCATGGAAACGACACATCGATCAAATAAGATCGAGAACAACCACGCGAAACACAACCGACACGCAAACAAACACAAACATACACCCAGAAGGAGAAGGGAACCCCCCCAACACAAATCAAGAGGGGAGGGGAGGCCCCAGGAATCAACCCCAACCAGAAAGAAACCCGGAATACTCACCAACCGAAACAGAAAGAGACACCCAGCTCGAAGCCTCACCAGGGAGAAACAGCCAGGCCAGCTCGACCAGCCCAGAAAGACCAGACGGGAGCGGCAACACCAGCAGCTCGACCAACCCGGGTAGACCGGGAGGGAACTGCGACGAAAGGCCCAGCTCACCCTTCCAGGCGGTTCCATCAACGAGGCAGAGAGCAACACAGAACCCGACCGAACCGGCCGAAGGCCAATCATCAACTAACCTGTGCAGGTCAAGTAGGCAAGTACGGAGCCCCGCCTACTTACGGGACTACGTTACGTAGGACCGTACCAAGAGGGGAGGGGTGTTCTGTATGGTCCATTAACATACTTGCAAACCCCGCGCCGTGATTGGCCAGAGCGCACGGCAACCGATTGGCCGAGCGAGCCGCACTGATTGGCCCGCCGCGAATCCCCGCGATTGGTGGAAACTAATCGCGGGAGATTCGAAGCGGTGCCATTGGCCGCGGCCGCCGCGGCCAGGGAATAAAAGCCGCCGTTTTTCTACTGGAGCCCGAGCCGATCTCGGGACTTAATAAAGAGCTGAACTAAGTCACTGGCTCCCGAGTCTCCTTCCCTGCGACGGATACGACAATAACCATCTTTCACTACAAGGCAGATATACAAAGGATTGGTTTTTAAAGAAGAACTTCATCATAAACGTGAGTTATGAGGATACTTGATGAACCAATAAATGTAATTTGTTATGGACATCTTGTTGAGTTATCGATCTGCATCTGTACAGTTTACAAATCCACCTCTGTGCAGAAGTCAGAAAACTTTTCATAAGGCAAAAAAATATTTAGATGCATAAAAATTTTTAAACTTGTCCAATTAGTAGAGTGATATGCATGATCTTTGTACTGAAGAGAGAAGGATGATTCATTCTATAATAGGGATGCCCCATACCAATTTTCTCTTCCCTATAGTCTTGTATCTCTTTAAGTGCGAGTTGAAGAGAAGAAGCTGAATTTTGTTAGCTGAATTTTGCACACATTGCATGGTGTGCCATGCCCTTATGTGCAAACCTGGCAGTTGTTGATTTGCACATGTGGGAACCTGTTTGCCTTCATTTTTGCATGTACAAACATGGTGTGGCAGCCGTTCTTATGCTGCATTCTCTAAAGTCAGATTTACATTACTCAGAATTTTTGCAACTCCAGGATGGAAAATATATACTTCTAATTTCTCATAATTGCAGAAATTGTATCTAAGGCCACGTGCATCTATTAGCAATGAGTCAAAAGCGTCAATATCTAGGCATTGTTATATTATTTTCCAATCAGTAGCACAGTCTCTCCCTTCTTTGCTCATTTGAACCTTTACAGCTTCCTATTTCTCTATCTTTCCTGTTTATTTTGTTTAACAGAAGTTTGGAACTTCTGAACCAACCATTTCATGACATTACTTCAAGATCCTCTCTCTTGTAGAAGGGAAAAGGAAGCCTTGCCCTTTAAGGAAAAGGCAAAGCTCTTTCCTTTGTGAATTCAAATTTCCCGGCTGGGAGATTTTACTGCAAAATGATTGGTCATTTTTACTGCTCAAAATGATTGGGCATTGGAAGTCAGAATCAGTTTATTAATAGAAAGGATGAATCGTAACTTCCAACACTCTCCATCACCATATTTTATATAATGCTTGTGACATACTGTAGCAAATGTTTGTTCTGCACTGTAAGAATCTGATGACACACAAAGATGATAGAAGAAACAAAAAGATGATTGAATCATTTATTAATTACCCTCTTAAAATAATCCACAATATAATAAAACACAAAACATCAAATTATAATGTAAAACACAAGCCATGTAATTGTATAATGGCTTGAATCCAGAGTTAGTCAGTTTTAGGATAAAGAGTCTGAAATCAGTGAAGGTTAACAGGTCTGCACTGATTTCAATATGTTAGCTTTAAGTTGTAGTAGGTGTAGTAGCAGGTGAAACAGAAATATTAAGTGATAGAACAAAGAGAGCCTGGATGTATCCTATTACTCTGTGAAATAAACCATGACCACGTATAGTTGATGGCCACTTACTGGAGTCCATTCAAAGTCCTGAAGAAATCATTACTCTAGTGCACAGACCATGATGAACTGTTCAGATAATGTGATTAATTCAGCTTCCATCATTGTTTCACTTGCTTCTGCAGGGTGTTAATCAATTTTCAGAAAACCATTTCACTTTGATGTCTTTTTCCACTTTGGTCTAACAACAGTCAAACATTTATTCTAAGATCGTATCTTAATGAGATGAATAAAACTTGTGGTAACAATATAGAAATAAAGGGATAAGCTGTCTAATCTTGACCTTGAAAAGCCTAGATTCCCTGGAAGAGCTTTTAATAAATTGTTATCTTGTTTACATCTTGTTGTTGCGTTACAGATTTCTTCCTTTGATGTAAGAATATATGGCCCAGAATTTCCTTACTCCAAAAGGGGGGGAAAATAACAACAACAAAAAAACCCTTAGGCTTTATGAAGTTTGGTGAATACCACACCCTATCTGCACCTATGTTCTATTTTTAAACTATTTTAAAATGCCTCATAAATCCTGCAAAGTATGGGCCCTTTAGTCTTACTTCCTGAATTCTTATAGAACAACAATTAGGCTGCTGCAACTATGCTACACACAGCATGCATCAAGTCTGAAGACTTTAAGGACAATCTTAATGTTCCATTAACTATGAGCTGGCTAAAACACAGCCTTCCCCAAAGACCCACAAAGCTACTAATTTCTCTGGGGTGTAGGCTGGTTTTTAACCACCCAAATGAAGGAGTGAGATCACAGATTAAGCAAAATGAGATTTTTGGTTGATTCAAATGTTCACAAAAATATTCTATTCACAGGCTTATCTTTCTTTCTTTTTTTTAAGAAGGACACTTCCACATAACTGCTTTTATTTTGCTTCCATCCACAAGTAAAGCATGGCTAAGCTTTTGCAAACAGTTCAAATTCTGTAGCTGGCTTCATGTTGCAGAGTGCAATCTATACATCTATAAACGTATAGGAGGGCTAAGTGTGGGAATAGAATCATGACGTCCACATTGGTCAACTCTGGAATTGTACAAGCAGAGATTTCACAAGCAGGATGGTGCATTTTCCTTATAGCTGCAGCCCCCCCCCCCCAATATCTAGCCAGGTATTTTTCACAGAGGTGCAATTGGTTCAGATCTGAGCACACTAGATTAAAATGAAGTTGGCTGCTGCAATTGCTTGCATTTCTTCCCTTACATAGTTAAATCACAGCAAGTATCACCATGCAAGAGTCTGTTGGCATCCAGGACCCAGGAGGGATGATGGAGCAAGAGCAAATCCAAAACAAAAGCCAAATGGCCCAAAGCACCAGTATTGCAAAAAGAAAACCTGGCTTTCCTCTAGTTTCAGAAAAACCTGTACAAGGCCAGAGTCAATCTGACTCACTCCTCAAAACAAGCTGTCATCATATGAAGAAGCAGATCCAGTGCTGATCCAGGACCAGCATAGGGCATATGGAGAGATTCTGAGAGTCTGGAAGAGAAGTTGATCTAATATTTCCAAAATATGATTGTGTATTTTAGGTTCAAACATAACCTTCACTTTCCACATAGAGGTAGCCCAACTGGGCCCAAAATTTCTGTGGTTAAGTGAGTTTTGCCCCATTCGGCGACCTTTCCTTGCCACTGTTGTTAAGTGAATCTGACTTCCCCATTGAATTTGCTCGTCAGAAGTTCACAAAAATTGATCACATGATCCTGGGACACTGCAAACCGTCCTAAACGGGGTGGGATTCTATCAGTTTGCACCTATTCGCTAGAACCAGTTGTTAACATTCTAAGCAGTTCGGAGAACCGGTTGTTAGAAGAAATTACTGGCCTAATCCTGTAAGGAAGGCAGGAAGGAAACGTTGCTTACAGAAACTGCCTCTCCGTTAACCCTTATTACATTCTTGGCAGGACTAGACTTCCTGTCTCAGGAACTTCTCTGGAGTTTTTCCCCCCTCCTTTGCTGGTACTTTGCTTGTGTGGAGTGACCATTGAAAAAAGTGAGTTATGACCATTTTTCATACTTACGACTGTTGCAGCATCCCCATAGTCATGAGAAGCCAGCATCCCCACAGTCACGAGAGGCCAGGCAAGGAGATGCATACCTCAATGTGAGTGATATTGAGTTGGCCACACCTAGCCAATAACAGGACCACCACGCCATGTCCACCCAGTCACATGACCACCAAGCCACGCCCACCAACTAAGCCACGCCCACAGAACCGGTTGTTAAAAATTTTGAATCCCACCCCTGGCCCTAAATATGAGTCAATTGCCAAGTGCCTGAATTTTGATCACGTGACCATGCAATGGTCGTAAGTGTGAAAAACAGCCACAAGTCACTTTTTTCAGTGCTGCTGTAACTTCAAACTGTTGTAAGTTGAGGGCTACTGTAATCGTAGTGGGAGAAAAGGACCGTTAACTATATTGTGTGATGGCTGGTTCTTTGTAAAATCTCCCATAAATGCAAATCAACCCCAGTGAAATCTGATAGGTAGGTTTACAAGAACCTCTTTGTCAAAGATACTATGGAGAAGTCTTTTCAATATGTGTACAGCATTCAGGGCACTGCAAAGTAGGTATGTTGGAAGAAATATCCTTCTGGGTTCAGTTCCAAGTGGGGAAAAAGACACTGGAAACATGGAGGCTATTTGGAAGGTTTTACGGTGGACAGAACCACATGGCCTGGAGCTCCAGAGTGAAAAGAAAGGATGATCACATACTTCATGGTGAAGGAAGAGATCAAAAAGGGGAGTGATATGCTGAGAGTGCCTGGGTTTTATAACCTTTGTTGGGATTTGAATTGAAGCTTGTTTTTAATTGGTTGTCAGACTCCCATGAGGCTGTGCAGGGGCAAATCTGTAAGCTGTCCTGAGTTTCAGGCTTGGTTGAGCCTTGCTGGATGATGAGGCACTGAAAAGGGCTTTTCGCAATTTTATAGCTTTGCCTGGAGATCTTTGTTATGTAAAGTATTCTGGCCCAGGCCTTAATGGCCCACCCATTAACAAAGGTGAGGGTGAGTTTTGCTTCTGAGGTGAGTTTCTGCTTCTGAGGTTCTACTCTTTTTAGAGGAAATATTCTGCCTTTTTAATATTTCCTAGGATATTTCAATTTTCTAGGAGAGGGGTGGGTGCTAACTTCCTACAGTATTGAATAAGCAGCTTAATCAGGACAAAGCCTCCGTGCTTTAACAAAACAAAACAAAACAAAAAGTATCCTACCACAATCCAAACCATCCCCAAAACTATTTGAATCATGGTAGCAACAGTAGAGAAATACGATCACAGAATCATTTGATATCTTTACTCTTTTTTTACTTCAAACATTGGCATTTGAAGAAAACAGATATTTCAAAGGTGATAGCAAAAGATCATTTCAAACTGAGGATGGGTTGCTTTCCCTCTGTTTGTCACTGTGTGGATATCAGAGGAGTTTGCATTGCGAATGCTTGGGCAAGGAAGAGACACAAGTCAGTGACTGGCATCACAGTGTCCTTCATGAACACAAGTATTTGATCTGCTCAGTCAAAGAAATCCAGATTGCCTCTAGATTTAGATTCACATCTCTGAAGTAGCCAAATTGCCTTTTGAAATCTGTACCTAATGGCAACAACTGAGTTTTTATGCAGTAGGATTTGGATAGAAATGCATAATGCTATCAGATGCTCTTGTTTACATTCATTAAATAGCACAAGGGTATCTGAGGGATCAGGACTTGTGAAATGCAGCACAAAAATTTAATGTTAAATTGCATGATATTTCCCATATCTAACTGCTCTACATATATCCACCCCTGAATTTTTCTAGCTCAAATTTATTTGAGAAATCAATTTGAAAGAGCAAAGTTTTCTTTTGTGCTCCAGATGTCTTGAATTAAAATAGGTTAGGGCTTGACCTGACCTAGCGATATGAATAAATCCCTCTAGATCTCATAGAACTACATAGCAGGGACAGATTTTGACCCAGATCTTAGCATCATTCTGACTATGTGGGTTAAAGCCCATAAAGTTGCATCAGAGGCACTTAATACATAATCTGGCCCTATTGTGTCCTAATGCTTTGGACAACTCCTTATTTCAAGAGGTTCAAAAAAATGCTCTTGTTTATCAGGAAGGGAGGGAGGGAGGGAGGAAGGAAGGAAGGAGCGAGGGAAGGCAGGAAGGAAGGAAGATCTGCAGATACTGGCCTATGTATGTGTCCTTTAGAATAAATTGTTCTCTGCCATAACACTAGACCATATTCTGGAAAGGATAAATATGCAGATAACTGGAAAGTGCATGAAGGTGTATTGGAGATTTCAGAAATTTGATAGGATGGATAGCACAGTAAATTCCCTTCTTTTTCATTTTCATGCATCTCCCTGAAATACAAGAACTTTGCAAAAATATTATATTATGTGTGAAATCGAAAAGCAACCATACAATGCTGTCCTCAAAGCTACCTTAGCTAAAAAGAATTCATTGCAACATTCATTTTACATATTCAGGAGGAGTTCATTTGATTCAGATATATCAATAATTGCCCAAGAGGACAGACAATTTTTATAAAATTACTGAGCTTGGTACTCTCCATATATATTGGACTACAGCTCCTAGAATTCCAAACCCAACACATCTAGAAGGGATCAGGCTGAGAGAAGTTGCTGCATACAGACTCATTGCACATCTAGTTTGAATTTGCTTCCCCCCCCCTTTACTGTAGAAATGAGTAACCTTTTGTGATTATGAGTTGCTCTGGCTTTTCTTCTTTTCATACCACCTGGTTGTTTTTTTCCAACTGCAAGAGACAATAATGTAGGATAGTGTCTGAGAAATTGGAAATTAATAATTAGTAGAATAATAGGAATGATAACAAACTATGTTTGGAAGAAAGAAAAAGAAAGGGGGGAAAAGAAGTTGGTAGGTTAAGTTGGACTTGAAAGATAACCTTGGTGGTGCAGTGGTTAGAGTGCAGTACTGCAGGCTACTTCTGCTGACTGCCGACTGCCTGCAATTTGGCAGATTGAATCCCACCAGGCTCAAGGTTGACTCAGCCTTCAACCCTTCCGAGGTGGGTAAAATGAGGACCCAGATTGTTGGGGGCAAAAGACTGACTCTGCAAATCGCTAGGAGAGGGCTATAAAGCACTGTGAAGCGATGTATAAGTCTAAGTGCTATCGCTATTGCTATTGTTCAAAGCAATGGAAGAAAAAGGAAGGGAAAGGAGTCAGGTTTTACATTGTGAAGTTTGTTTAAACAGTGACCTAAGATCCTACGTTTTACCAAAAAAACCAACAACAAAACTATAGTCTCATCTGGGCTCAAAGACTGATGCTGAGTGGTTGCTGAAGTTCACTTAAGGGAAAAGGTAGGAACTTCAGAAGCCATGGCCCCCTGCACACCCTGTACTAATGAGAGTATATGGAAAAACACCAACAGCTAGAGTAGCTATTTGCCAGATCTGGGCCCCAAAAGTGCGAAAAGAGGAAGAAAAAGAGAGAAAAGGACACTTGAAAGTGTCTTAGTGGGAGCAAAAGTGGGGGGGGCGGAGGGAGAATAAAAGATGCTGTGTGTCGCGTCCGGCGCAGGAAGGAAGCTCGGAGTCAGTGACTGGTTTCAGCTCTTTATTGTGCTCCGGTTACAGCTTAAGGTTGGAGGGAAAAACTGCGGCTTTTTATTCCCGGAGCATGGCGCGTGACGCAATGGCACCACTTGAATCTCCCGCGATTAGTTTTCACCAATCGCGGGGATCCGCAGCGGGCCAATCAGTGCGGCTCGCTCAACCAATCCGGTCGCCACGCGCTTTAGCCAATTGCGACGCGGGGCTACGAGTATGTAAATTGACTGTACAGAACACCCCTCCCCTCTTGGTTCGGTCCTACGTAACGTAGTCCCGTAGGTAGGCGGGGCTTCGTACTTGCCTACTGGACTTGCGCAGATTAGTTGTTGTTTGGCTCCCGGTCGGTTCGGTCGGGACCTCTGTTTCTCTCGACCTCGTCGATGGAACCGCCTGGAAGGTGTCGCTGGGCCTCTTGTTGCAGCTCCCTCCCGGTCTACCCGGGTTGGTCGAGCTGCGACTTTCGCCGCTCCCGCCTGGTCTTTCCGGGCTGGTTGAGCTGGCCTGGCTGTTTCTTCCTGGCGAGGCTTCGGGCTGGCTGTTGACTGGTGAG
Organism: Notechis scutatus; assembly: GCF_049901735.1. Taxonomy (NCBI): domain Eukaryota; kingdom Metazoa; phylum Chordata; class Lepidosauria; order Squamata; family Elapidae; genus Notechis; species Notechis scutatus. The sequence continues at coordinate 112,370,525 of NC_142010.1, read as the reverse complement.
TATTGCTGGTTATTTTCTATTATTTCTTGATCCCCTGTATATTCCCTCCCCTCTTGGTTTGGGTTAATGGGGTCGTCTGTGTTTGATTGTGTGTTGGTTGTGTTTCTTGTTCTTGATCTTAATTGATCGATGTGGCGTTTCCATGTTTGTCCGTCGGTCGTTTGCAGCCGGTAGGAGTGGGGTCCTGTCAGTTGGGTGATGGTTGCCGGTACCCATAGTGGGTCTCCGGTAAGATTCTTTGCGTAGACTGCGTCGCCTGGTGCAAAAACCCGGTGCTTGCTTGATGAGTCCGGGGTTTTTTCCGGGTTGTATGTGGGGTGTAGTCTGTCGAATGGTGACCTTAGTTTCCTCCCCATTAGTAATTCTGCCGGACTCTTGTTTGTCGTTGTGTTTGGAGTTATGTGTTGTATTAGGAGCATTTTATTTATTTTTTCTTGTATGTCCCCGTGTTCAATTTTTTGGAGGGTTTTCTTTGTGAATTGAACCATCCGTTCCGCCCTCCCATTGGCCGCCGGATGTGCCGTCGCTGTCAGCGCGTGTCGTATGCCCCGATCCGCTAAGAATTTTTCGAATTCTAGCGAGGTGAATTGGGGCCCGTTGTCTGACACGAGGACATCTGGGAGGCCGTGGGTTGCGAAGAGCTTGTTGAGTACCTTGGTGACCGCTTCTGTTGTGGTGGTTTTCATGTTGCTTACCTCCAGCCAATTGGAGTAAGCATCCACCGTGATAAGGAATGTGTTTCCTTTTGTGGGCCCGGCAAAATCTATATGGATCCTGGACCATGGTCCCCTGGGGGTTTCCCATTCCAGGATTGGTGCGGCGGGAGGATTTGGTCTGGTTTCTTGGCAGCATGAGCACTTGGCCACCCAACCCTCGATCTCCTTGTCCATGCCTGGCCACCAAACGTAGCTTCTGGCCAAGGCTTTTGTCCGCATGATGCCCGGGTGCCCTTCGTGCAATAATTTTAATACTTTCCCTTGCAGTCTCTCTGGTATGACCACCCTGTCCCCCCATAACAAACATCCTTTCTGTGCTGACAGCTGTTTGCCGGTTCCGGAACGTCCTGAAAGCTTCATCGTTTTTCTTTTCCGGCCACCCTTTTCCTACCCAATGTAATACCCACGCCAGACGTTTGTCTTTATTAGTCTCTCGGGCAATGTCTGACGCGGTTATGGGTAGGTCGGGCAATGCCTCTATGCTGAGGGTGGTCGTTGTGGGGGCTGGGTCAGCGTCTAGGTCGGGTAGCGGCAAGCGGCTCAGCGCGTCTGCGTGGGCGATCGTCTTCCCGGGTCGGTGCGTGAGCTGGTAGTCGTAGGCGGCGAGGAACTCGCACCACCTTGTCATCCTGGGGGATAGGATGTTCAGGGTGGCCTTGTTCCCCACCAGGATTCCCAGCAACGGCTTGTGGTCTGTGATAATGGTGAACCGGCGGCCGTAGAGGTACTCGTGGAACTTCTTTACTGCTGCAACGATGGCCAGAGCCTCCTTGTCTAACTGGCTATAGTTCCTTTCTGGTTTGCTGAGTGTCCTTGAAAAGAAAGCGATGGGTGCTTCTTTTCCATCCGGAAGTGTATGGCTGAGGACAGCGCCGACGCCAAAGGGTGAGGCGTCGCATGTGACAGCGAGGGGTAGGGTCTCATTATATTGTATGAGGACGGCATCCGAGGTGAGTAGGTCCTTGGTGCTTCGGAATGCGGTGTCCTCACGTTTACCCCAGGTCCATTTGGCCGTCTTATCCAGGATCCTATGCAATGGCTCCGCTGTGGTCGCCTTTTGGGGCAAGAACACATTGTAAAAATTTAGCAGTCCCAGAAATGCCTGTAGCTCTGTTTTGTTCTTGGGTGTGGGGGCTTCCTTGATGGCTCTGATTTTGTCTCCGGTTGGGTGGATGCCGTGTCGGTCTAGGAGGTACCCTAGGAACTTGACTTGCTCTGTGTAAAGCTGGCATTTCTCTTTCTTCACTTTTAGCCCGGCCCCTTTGAATTTTTCTAGTACCTCCCTTAGGCGACCCTCTAGTTCTTCCCGGTTGGCTGCCGACACTAGTACGTCGTCGAAATAGGGGACCACCCCTTTTATTCCTCGCAGCAGTCTTTCCATGAGGCTCTGGAAAATCCCCGGGGCCACGCTGACTCCAAACTGGAGTCGGTTACAATGAAACGCTCCCTGGTGGGTGACTATTGTTTGTGCCTCGGCGGTTTCTTCATCGACCAGCAGCTGCTGATAGGCTTGTGCCAGGTCGAGCTTCGCAAAGACCTTGCCCCCCCCCCCCAGCGAGTGTAGTAGGTGTTGCACTACTGGGACGGGGTAGGCGCTTTGTCCCCCTTATAGTCCCGCAGATCCTTACTGACCCATCTGGCTTAACAGGGGTGACTATTGGGGTCTCCCATCGGGCGTGGTCGATTGGTTGCAAAACCCCCTGTTTGACGAGCTTGTCAATCTGCTTGTCGATTTTTTTCCGGAGTGCGAAAGGCACCCATCTTGGTTTTAGGCGTATGGGGGCGATATTGGGGTCTAGGCTGAAAGAGATAGGGGCCCTCGGTACTTGCCTAGGGTGCCGTCGAATACTTCTTGGAAATCCTTTGCCAGTTGCTGCTCCCAGTCGGCCTCTGCAATGTGGTTTATGCCCGTAACCTCGATGCCGAGTGGCGCGAACCATTGGAGTCCTAAGAGGCTGGGTCGGTTTCGGTCCACGATCGTCTGGGGAAGCTTGCAGTGCGGTCCTTGAAGGTCACCTCGAACTGTCCGGTCCCGATGACGGGGATGCGGTTCCCCTGGTAGTCCTTGATCACCAGCTTCTGGTTCTCCAGTCCTCCTTTCTGGATGGTTGGCACCAACCGCTTGATTTCTTTCCAGGCGACCATGGAGAGGTAGGACCCGGAGTCCACCTCCATCCGGCATGGTTCGCCCTCGATGTCCACCTCCACGTAGACTTTTCAGGCATTGGTGGTCTCGGCGTGGCTGATGGTGACCGTCTGGTGGGTTTCCTCTCGCTGGCGGCTTTCTCCGTTTCGTCGCCCCCGGTTGTCTCGGCTCCAGCGATTTTCGGCTTGGAGGTCTCTGGTTCTGGGGGGGGGGTGTCGTCTCGCCCCCAGTTGCTTGGGTCTCGGCGGCGGGGGCTGTGTGTTTTTCTGAGTCGGCAGACTCGGGCAATGTGGCCCTTCTTGTTGCAATGCCGGCAGATCGCGTCGATGAACCGGCATTCTGATCGAAGGTGGCTGCCCCCGCACCCGGCACACTGGGGTCCCGACTTACGACCTCGTTGATCTCGTCGGTCCCGTCCTGCCTGGAGCTGATGGACGTCTTCCTCCTCTTCCGTGGTATCTGAGGCGGAGTCCAGGTCCCCGTGGTGTGTGGTGGTTTCTCGTCGGCTTGCTTCGGGGTTTTCTGTGCGGTCCCCGTTTTCTGCCCTCCGAAGCCTGGCTGCTGACTTTCGGGTGGCTTCGGCCGCAGAGGCTTCGGCCAGGGCGTCGGCGAGATCAATGTCGCCCTTTGCCATCAGCCGGCTCCTCAGTGCCTGGTCCCTGAGGCCTAGGACCACGCGGTCTCGGAGGGCATCGTCCAAGTCCCGGAACTCGCACATCCCCCCTAGGTCCCGCAGGGCGGCTATGAAGTCGCTGACACTCTCGTCCTGCCGCTGGTTCCCCCGGTAGAATTCGTCCCGCCGGATGAGAATGGGCACGGCGGGGGCGTAGTGGTTCCGAAGTAGCGGCTCGAGATCGCCTCAGTCCATTGCCTTCACATCCGCGGGCTTCGCGAGGGCTTTGGCCATTTTGAACACTGCGGGCCTGCAGTGTGTGAGGAAAACGGCCCTCTTCTTCTGTCCGTTCGCATCCTTCAAGTTGCTACTCTCGAGGAACATTAGGAATCGGTCCGTGTATGATTCCCAGTCCTCGGTAGCCGGGTTGAACGGTGCTGGCGGGGTCATGCTGGCCATCTAGTCGGTCTTTGTCTTCCTCAGGACACGTGCTCGGTGGTTATTCTCTGGATCCCATCCTCGTCGCCAGTGTCGCGTCCGGCGCAGGAAGGAAGCTCGAAGTCAGTGACTGGTTTCAGCTCTTTATTGTGCTCCGGTTACAGCTTAAGGTTGGAGGGAAAAACTGCGGCTTTTTATTCCCGAGCCGCAGCGGCCGCGGCCAATGGCACTGCTTCGAATCTCCCGCGATTAGTTTCCACCAATCGCGGGGGATCCACAGCGGGCCAATCAGTGCGGCTCGCTCAACCAATCCGGTCGCCGCGCGCTTTAGCCAATCGCGACGCAGGGCTACGAGTATGTAAATTGACTGTACAGAACAGTGTGCAATAAACCTGTATCCCTGGTTTATGTTCTTATAAATAAGAACAAGGAACTTCTAGTTTATGGAAGATGTTTTGTAAATGTGAATGGATGAAGAATGCCGTGCCGGCTTGATTCAGGATTGCCCAGAGTGAAATTTATGAAGCCATGAACAAGAGAGTGGGTAAACAGTCACAGAAAATAAGATGCAATTAACTTTTATCCTTAATAAGGTACAGAAAATTGGAGAAAAGCCCCCCCTCCTTGAATTGAAAGAACAACTGGGCTGGAGGGGGGATACTCTGCCCATGCTCAGAGTCCCTAGATCAGGTGACAGCCCAAGGGGGAGCAGGAAGGAGAGAAAAGGGGGGTGCAGATACAGGAAGGTTCAGAATGGGAAGGCTGGGTTTGGATTCGGTTTCAATGAATATGACTCTCAAAGGCAGGGATATTGCTGAAATCTGTGGTTGTCCAATAGGGAGAAGGAATCAGGGTGGCGGTGGGAATAATGCATGATGAAAAGAGGGAGGTGTGTTGGTGAAGTGGGTGTTGGCTCCTTCTAGGAAAAGCAAGATTGGAAATCTGTGTCAGTCTTCTCTTCCCACGCCATTGTAAGTTATTTTCAATGCCAGATCTGTTCTCTTATCAATTCAACCTCGTCCTCCATGAAATGAGGGCTGGAACCTCCAGGGAACACTGAAACCTGATTGGATAAGAAGCAGAGAGTATCTTTCACTGAGATTTTTTTTCATCCAGTTTTGGAGTTTTGCATCAGTTACCAAGAGACCAGTTTTGTAGGTAGCTGGGTATGAGTTTGTAGTTGTGGGACGAGGCCTGAGGTTGTGGAATCCTTGCACTTTCCTCTCAGCTATATTGCAGTATCCCTTCCAAGCTATTTGATCTTATTGCAGGGGTGTTTCTATAGTCACTCAAGCTGTTAGTCTTTGATGATTTTAATCTTTCCCTCCAGGGTTGAGGTGGCTTAAGAATTTGTGGCCACCAGATTCCAATCTACAGAGCTGGCCATACATTGCCCATGGAGCAGGTACAACATGCTCTGATAGAGAATATTTCCATCCATTCCTTTTCATAGACAAATCAGTTTCTTCTAATCTGATCATAGAACCACCGATAACCTTCAAAGGGCAGATAGACCAATGTGAATGGCCTGCAGCAGGCATACGACTTGGTAATTTTCTCAGTAAGCTACAGGGTAGTTCTGAACTCCTAATTATCATTTAGATTAGAATATACAGTATCTTCTCGGCACCCATTAATCCTGGGTGGTTCTGTGACAAGTTCCAGGAAAGGCAGTGGGTGAAGAAACACCAGGAATGACAATGGCAAAAGACAAGAAGTACATATGATTGGATATGAGTATAGGATCAAATTCAACTCTACTCTGGAGCAATAAGGGTGGTGAAGAGGAATTATTTCTCCACCCTTGTTGCATCTGCAGACTGTCATTCAAGAGTATCGGTTAAAGTGATCCGTTCACTTCTTGGGAAAAGTAGAAGAGAAAATAAGTGTGATTGCCGGGCTGATCAAAATTGTTCACATTTGTTCTGAGTTTGAAGAGGGGATAGGCTCTGATGACATGACAGGGATAATGTCTCATGATGTATGTTAACTGGGAAGCTTTTGAGTCTCTGAAATGTATAGAATTCTCTGTATTTTTAGATTTACCACCTGTAGGTTTCATCTCTGTCCCTCCTGGTGATTACAATGGCCAGGGAAGGAGCAATCTAGGCAAGAGTCAATGCCTTGTTGTAGGAGAGGGTGATACCAGCAGGTTTGAAAGCTGTAGAGGCTTGCTTTAGATCCACTTGTATTGGACAAAAGTCATCCTATACCAGTGGTGGAATTCAATTTTTTTTACTACCAATTCTGTGGGCGTGGCTTATTTGGTGGGTGTGGCTTGTGGCCATGTGACTAGGGTGGTCATGTGACTGGGTGGTCATGTGACTGGGTGGGTGTGGCCAACTCAATGTCACTCACGTCAAGGGGTGCCTCGCCTGGCCCCTCCACTCCCAGCCATTCCTTGTCACACCCAGCCTCAATGTATCTATAGTTCTGTAAAAATGTTCACTTTTTTTAAACTTTATTATCTATCTATAGATGTACTTTCATGGACCACTGAAAGGAGGAAATGGCTCACATGCTTTGTCCAAGAGGATGATAGGCAACAGGCTTTTAGGGGGCTGCCAGAAAGAGGGGGGCAATGTATTTTCCAAAGCACCAGAAGGTTGAAAACTGAACAGGCACGGAAGGGCCCCGCACAGAGGGTGAGGGCCTAGCAAGACTCGCAGGCTTACCTGTGAGCAGGGCAGGCAGATCAGGGCTGCTCAGTTGGGGGTGGGCGGGCAAGCGGCGTGAGTGAGCATCAGGTGGGTGGGGCAACTGAGCGACCAGCAACCAGAGAACCAGTTTGGGGGCGTGGCCAGTCAGAAGTTACTAACGGTTCCACGACCCACACCTAATCACCGCTACAGGTTCTCCAGAACTGGTGAGAACTGGTTGAATACCACCTCTGTTCTATATCCAACCTCTCCTCTGTAGCAAGGTTTGAGGAGAATGCAGTTACAGGGGATCTTAAAGAAACAATTACCTGGATTCAGGGCAATCAGAAGTGGAATTGAAACTACCCTACTTGCCTCACAAATGACTTGCAGCAAGACTTAGAGGGAAGGAGCATAACCATCCTTATCCTATTTAGATGCCTGTTGATCCTAGCAATTTTCTAAGGCAATGATTAGGAATTGGTGGCACCATAATAGAAAGGTTCCGTTATTTTTTGAATGGGAGAATCCAGCTGGTGGTCACCCAAGGGAGGACAATTGGCCCTCAGGTGTTTCCTTACAGGGTACCCAGGGCTCAGTCCTCTCCTGTTTAACTTCTATATGTCATCCATCCATTTAGGATAAAGTATCATCAATATACTCATGATACCTAGTTGTAAATGGAGGAAGAACTTGAAGTCCTAATCCGGTGTCTGGAGATTGCCAGGATCTGGATAGGGAGAAAAAGTCTCACATTCAAACTTAGCAAGACAGTAGTTGTTTCTTTGAAAGCCCTCTGATTCTGGATTTATACTTTGTTTGACATTTCATGGGCTGGGGTTCAGGCATGGAAAACAGGCTCACAATTTGGGAATCATAGCTCCTATTCAAATATCAGGTGAAAACTGTATCCTCTTCCTGGCTCTAGCTGGTACACCAATTACAGCCTTAACTAAAATACAAGGCAATGAAGATGATCTCCCTGATATAATATTGTATGGATTAACATTTGTTCTTCGTAGAAGTGCCCTTGGAGACTATCTAGAAAGTGCCCCTTTACCAAAGTCTCTGGTTTGGGACTTCTTGCACCATAGAAAAAGTAATAGAAGGTAATCTCAGATATCAATCTTTTCTTCTTAACAATACAGTAGAATCTTGGGTCGCAACCGTAATCCATTCCAGGACTACGGTCGCGACCCGATTTGGTCATGACCGAAAGCACGACCATCTGTGTATGCATGGACCAAAAAAAAAAAAATGGCAGCGAAGAGGAAATCACCACAGCAGGGAAAATCGCCGTGGTGATTTTTGGGTTTTCTTGGTCACCACCTGAAGATCTGTTTGCGACCAGAAGCAAAACTTCTGAAAATTCGCGACCTGGGGTTCCACTGTATTAGTTTTGGAATGACTTGTTTGAACTTTTTTAGGAGAATATTATACTGTCACCCTGCAAGAACAATAGATATGTGTGACAGGTCATCAAAATTTAATTTTTGATTGCCAGGACTTTTTGTTACTGACACTCAGAGCCTAAAGAGATTTGATATATAATAGCCGTGCTTGTTCATGCAATTCTTTCACCTCATATACAGCTGGAGGTAGAGAGATTTACCTTGCACACACTGAACTATGAAGTGCACGATCACCGAATCAGTTGTTATACCAGTGGAATCCCACCCCTGCTTAAGGACCATCGTATATATCATTGTTTCTCATCTTGGCAACTTTAAGATGCATAGACTCCAATTCCCCAGGATATATAGCTGTGATGCCACACATGCTGGAAGTGGCACGCAGAGCCATCTCTCTGGGCATGCCAGCTGTCGCCTGTTGCTCTTCCAGGTCCAGCTGGTCTTTGTGTGCACAAGAGTGCTGGAAACCAAAAGACCAGCTCCCCAGAGCGCGTATGCACACGGCCCAGCTGATCTTCAACCAGTGCATGTGTGTTAGAAACTGGAAGACCAAGTGGCCGGCACGTGCATGCGCACCTGGAAAGCTAAGCTTCTAATTTCTGGCGCTCCCACGCGTCATGGACCTGCTCTTCTGGTTTCTGACATGCGGCACATTTCAGTGCCGAAAAGGTTAGCACCACTGGTATATAGTATAGATAATTTGTGGTGTAAATAATTTGTACATCTACCAGTATTCCTGTCCTAATAAAACTAAGACCTTTCTAATGCCTTCTTCCTGGGTGTCATCACTTTCACTGAATAAAATTATTTTGGATGCTAAATAAAGTTCTACTGCTGTGATGCTACACATTGTTGTCTTTTTCAACGATCAACTCTCCTGTAAGCTTTTCACTTACCTCTGCATCTTACTCTGCTGATAATTTTGTTTTAAATGCAAAAAAATACACAGCATCCAGATGCTCAGAGCTGCCTGTTACAAATGTGTTTCACCTAGTGTCTGTTTGAAATGCCAAACTGTTCGTAAAACATTTTGATTCTGTTCATAAAGTGATTCTGAGCCCACAGATGTCATAAAGTGTGGCCACCACTCTTATCAACTGAGAAAAAAAACCAAGAAGAGAATTATGTCATATTATTGGTAATAACCAGAAAGAACAGATCCAACATCTCTTACCATCTTGTTGAAACAGCTTTGATTAAATACTGGCCCAAGGAGTCCTCCTTCTCTGAGGATATGTGCAACACGATTAAGTTTTCAAAACTACGCCCTCTTCCTTCAACAAAGCTGTTGCCTTCATCAATCTCCTTCATAAGCACCAGCTGCATGTCCTTGGCAAGGATCCCAAATGTTTTTCAACCTTAACAATTTTAAGATGTGTGGACTTATGCTAGTTGAGGAATTCTGGGAGCTAAAGTCCACACATCTTAAAATTGCTAAGTTTGAAAACATCTAAGCTTCCTAGGCATGGGGAACAGCAAAACCATCCTTGGAATAAATAAGAACAAGGAACTATGATAAACCCTTGACATTTGGCAGCAGAGAAAATGTCAGGCTTCCCAAAGTGGGAGGAGGTGGGAAATTCCACCTGAGTAAAACCACTTGCCCTGAAGCTCCAGAGGGATTGCTGTAAAACTGGTTTGTGGTAGTTCCTGTAGCACAGGACCTTTGTCTATAGTTAATTCTCTGGATTTCCTAAACCCTTGAAGGCCCATAACTTCATCAGGCTAACAAGGGTACCAAAGAATCTTTTCTCAAAGCCTTTGGTGAAGGCCTCAGAGATCGCTCCAAAGTTGATGAGAACTGTAACTGCAAAGGTGACAGAGTGGAACAATGATTAAAACCCTACTCAATAATCATATGGTCAATAAACAAGTAGTAATTGTCCTGAACTGAACCTCTTTTCGATGGGCCAATTCGATAGGCCTCTCAAAATTTAAGTGAGGCTCACTGCCACTGTCAGAAAAGCATATTGAATTGGAAAAGCATATTCTTGTCTTTAGAGCAGGGCCGTCAAACTTGTAGCCCGCGGGCCAGATGCATCACACACTGGCCGTGCCCGCGCCCGGTTTAGCGAAGGGAAACAAAGTGGTGTTACGTCACGTGACGCCACCATGACGATGTGAGTTTGATACCCCTGCTTTAGAGAATCCTCTAGGCCCCACCAAAAGGAGAGGGAAAAAAGAAACCAATTTGCAGAAAATGTGACAGATGTTAAGCCATTGGCAGTAATTGGGATAAAGGCAAACTGAGAAATAGCTCTATCCACATTCAAGTAGACATATTCCTGATCTAATGACCAGCTAAGCAACCTGGATCCTGCTCTGGATGTTAATTCAGTGGCTTGCTTCTGAGGGGGAATTTCCAGGCCTAGGACTCTTCTTACTGTAGCTGTTTAGTTTTAAACAGGCAGGGCTGCAACACAAAAAAGAAGCCTCTTAAAAATAATACTCCCCCCCCCCATATATTTTTTTGAAGGAGTCTTTGATGCTCTCTGAGCTTTCTTGTTTTCTTACCCAAACTAGATAACATCATCAGTGCTGGTAAGGAGTGGGGTTTGTTCTAGGTTTATATTCTAGTGGCTTGCCCTGTCAGTACTGGTGTGGATGGTCTTAGAGGTTCTTTGGGTGGGCTGTTTACTATTGGTTTGTTTAGCAGTTCCCTGACTGGGGTGTTGTTTACTTCTTGATTGTTGGTCTGATGTTAATCTCATAGTTAATCTATGCTCATCTGGGTGCTGATTGCTGATTGTTTATGTCTCTGTGTCTATTGATGGATAATTTGTCAGAGTGTCAAGCTTCTAGAAATTTCTTGGCATTTTTGGACTTGGTCCATGATAGTCACGGTTTCCCAATTGAAACTATTTTAAGTCTGTCCATGTGTTGTGAAATTAGAGAGTTTTCATCATGTCCTCTGACTGCTAGTTGGTGTTCATGGATGCATTCTGCCAGTCTTCTGCCTGTTTGTCCTATGTATGGTGGTTGTAGTCATTACACTTTATATTGTAGATGACTCCTGTTGTTCTTTTTTCCCCTGGGGCTGCTGGGTCTTTCGGTTTACTTAGGAAACCAACATATTGAGTCTTTTGGTTTACTTAGCCCTTAGAAGCCCTTTACTTCTTAGAAAGCCTTTAGTTGGCTTGTGTGCTACGCAGATTCCATGTGGTTGTAGTAATCTGTTGGTGGTTTTTAAGATGTTTTTAATGTATGGCAGTATTATTCTTCTAAGATGTTTTTAATGTATGGCAGTATTATTCAGTATTATTCTTTTTGTGTTGGTTGTACTCTATTGGGTTGAATAGTCAGGCACCTTTTGATAAAATTGCATCGATATCCATTTTGGTGGAATATGTTGTATAGATGCTCTGTTTCCTTTTTCTGCTATTCAGGGTTGCTGCAGTGAATTTGTGCTCATGTAAACAAAGTTCTTACACGACTTCTCTTGAGGAAGATTAGGTTATTGCTTTGGTAGTGGAGCACTTGGTTGGTGTGAGTGGTTTTTCTGTACACTTGTGTTTCTAGTTTGCTACTGTGGTCTCTGCTGACTAGGATATCCAGGAAGAGTAGTGAGCTGTTTTCTTCTTCTCTAGTAAACTGGATTCCTTTGAAGATGTTGTTGATGTTTCTGTGGGCGTTCTCTAATTGGTCCTTTTTTATTATGGTGAAGGTTTCATCTACATATCTGATCCATATTTTTGTTTGTATTTGTGGAAGTGCTATGGTTTTTAGACATTGCATAATAATCTCCGCTATAAGTCCAAAAAGTGATAACACGATAGGTGTGCCTTTAATTTGTTGGTAAGTTTGTCTATCAAATTGAAAGTATCTAGTCAGGCAATGGTTTATGATAAGGGTCTTCAAACTTGGCAAGTTTAAGACCTGTGGACTTCAACTCCCAAAATTCCTGAGCGAACATGACTGAAGGAGGAATTCTGGGAGTTGAAGTCCACAAGTCTTAAAGCTGTCAAGTTTGAAGACACCTGGTTTATGAGATCCATAATCCTGGGTGTTTTCATCTTCATCTATTTGGTTAAGTCAGGTGTGCTATGGAGCAATGTGGTCATAGATGCTTTGGCTAATTCCGGATCTATAGACATGAACAGGGCTGTGACATCAAATAAAACCATGATAGTATCCTCATCTTTGATGAAAACTCTTTAATTTTACAACATATGGACACGTTTAACCATAGTTTCTTTTTTTTTGAAAAAGTTTTTTATTTTTATAACAAAAACAAACAAATAAAACCATCTTTCAGTTTTCCAGTGTGTCGGTTGGGTACATATATCTTGTGCACATAATAGTATCATACATTTCTTACTTATTTATATTTTTAACCATTCTAATTGATATTTTATATCACATTGATCAATCATTATATTATCATTTACATTATAATTATTATCTTTCAAAAGTATATTCCATCCTTACCTAAGTTATGTTCATTCTCTTATACAATCCTCAATCAGTTATAATATATTATTGCTATTATCACATATTTAGTTTCTTCCTCTTCTATCTAGCCATTCATAGAATAAATTCCAAATCTTATAATAATCTTTTTCTTCTTGTTCTCTAATTTCCATTGTCAATCTACTCATTTCTGCACATTCCATTATTTTCTTAATTGTTTCCTCTTCTGTCAGAATTTTCTCATTTTTCCAGTTTTGTGCAAATACAATTCTAGCTGCGGTGAATACATTGATAATTAAATATGTCATCTCTCTGTTATAACCTTCAGGCAAAATTCCCAATAAAAATATCTCTGGTTTTAAATCTATATGTTGTTTTATCATTTTTTTCCAACCACATGTGTATTCTGGTCCAATATTTTTTAGCATCAATGCACGTCCACCACATATGATAGTGACATACGACATTTCCAACACTTCGCCGATTTGTCTTTGAACATCTTGGCTATTCTCACTGGGGGTAAGTGCCACCTCTAAAACATCTTATACAAATTCTCTTTGTAGGCCGTTGACATAGTTAACTTATAGTTTCTAGTCCATAGTGTCTGCCATTTATCCAGATCTATCCCATATCCAAATTCCCCCCCCCCCCCATGCAATCATTGTTTCTTTAACTTGCTCTTCCTCTAAGCTTACTCCTAATAGATAACCATATAATTTTTAATCCTTTTCTTCAGTGCCTGTCTAATTCAGTCAATTCCTTGTAAAACCCACCCATCTTAGTGTCTTTTTCATACCTTACATATTTGCAAATATGAATACCAACCTATATTTATCCCTTGTTCCTCTAGTTCCTGCTTTGTTTTGAGTTCACCCTTTCCATTTAAAATTTTCTCATATCTAATAATGTGTTTCCTTTTAAAAATGTGGATATGCAAATGCCTCTATTGTTGACAACCAGACTGGTGTTTTTATATAATGGTATTCCCTTATTTTCTCCCATACTGTCAATAAAGTGTCCCTGATGTAATGTCTCCTAAAATATCCATGTACCCTACTTTCTTTATACCATAGGAATGTGTGCCACCCCAATTGCAAATCATGCCTTTCCAATGTTAACAATATAACATTTTTCAATACAATCCATTCTTTCATCCACATCAATATTGCTGCCTGGTAATATAATTCCCAATTGGGTAGTCCAAAACCTCCTCTCACTCTTGCATCCTGCAACAATTTTATCTCAATTCTTGTCTTTTTCCCTTGCCAGATAAATTTCAACATCATTTTATTTAAGTCTTCAAAATATTTTTCCTCAGTCTTATTGGAATCGTCTGGAATAAATATAGTACATTTAACCATAGTTTCAGTTGGGATGCTATGACCATTCTAGACCAAGTCAAGTCCAAAAGTGCTAGGGAATTAATGATTCCTTCATTTCCCAGAACATTCTTATATTTAAATGTAAATATACATTTACCTGGGACTCTGTTAAATTAGCCATCAATAGAAAGATAGACATAATGTCTATATATTATGTGAAAGAGACAATCAACAAGTCAAAAAGGGAATAAAAAGATCAAAACACCTCCCCACCAGCAATTGGAACCCAGATGAGCATAGATTAACACCAAGATTAACACCAGACCAACAATCAAGTAAACAATATCCCAATTAAGAAACTGACAATTAAGCCAACAGTAAATAGCCCAACCAAAGAACTTATAAGACCATCCCTACCAATGCTGAAAGGGCAAGTCACTAGAGTAGAATATAAACTGACAGCAAACAGCACTCCTTACTAGCACTGAAGTTGTTACCTAGTTTGGATAATGAAACATCTGCAAAAAACCAAGCAAGCTCACCAAGATCACCCAGGACCCCTTATTTCACTCCTTAGCTACAAATATTATCCTTTGTCGTTATTTTTTTTTTTTTGACTATTTGCACAATACATTTCTATCTTGAAAAAAAAACCCTGCATGTGCGCAAAATTAAAATAAAAGAGAAAATGAATATTAAAATGCAAAAAGTACACGTGGCTTGCTCTGCTTAAGCTCTTCAGTTCCCCAACAGGATAAACATGAAGAGAGAGTTTTCCGAAAAGTTGAAGCAACTGATGGCATCATTAGCTGGAGGCCATTTAGTTCTCTCTGTAAAAGTACAATCTTCTTAATCTCTGACTATTTTTATTTCTTTTTTTAAAGTTTGAAAAGCATTTCTTAAGAGTGACCAAATGTCACGTGACTTTCCAATCTTGTACTTTAAAAAGAAAAGCCTGGGAAAAAGATGAATGTTTTTCTTTCCAATAACCTCTAGTTCCTTTTAAAAGTGTGTTGTTGTCACTCTGGTAATTTCCCCTACCTAGTCTTACAGTTTGCCAATTATGCCGTAGCCTCCAGGCTATCAAGATTTAAGCCATACAGGTAATGTACTTCCGCTTGGTATTAAAGCCAGGTCAGAAGATTCAGAATTTTTTTAAAACTTTTTTTTAAACAATCAGTTTATTGCCAGTAACTATGGATATCTACATTTAAATATAAGAATGTTCTAGGAAATTAAGGAATCATTAAACCATTCCCAAACACTGCTGAACAAACAAGATTATTTGATGAACAAATTTTGCATTGCTTTCCCCCCACCCTGCAATTGAATTGAAGGGTACTTTCTAGAGTGTGTTTACCTTAACATTTTCAATATTTAAAATTGGCATAGTGCTTTAGTATATTTAACTTCATAATGTCAGTTTGCTCATTAACCAGTCCATGTTGAAGATAAGGAAGTATGTAAGAGATACAATGGCCAGCCTATTGGCCATCAGTTGACTATGAGGTGGAATTTGAACTATGAATATCCAGGCTCCTAGTCCTCATCATTCCAATTTCTGAATTTTTTTTTAAAAAACAAGTCACCTGTGAATGTTGAACGTGTATTTTAATATTTGCTTTATGGATGTCTGTTCTCATTTTTTGAAGAAAAAAAAATCCATGGGATTTGAGCACAATGCCTTGCAGATGCCTTGAGATTGCAACTTTTCAGACTTTCTAGGCAAGAAGGCTAAATCAATACTAGCCAGGAATTGGGGAAGTAGCAGTTCCACAACCCCCAAAGGTGATGGCTTGGAGAATGATGTTCCAAAACATCGGTCTTTGTCACCTAATAAATCTGTTTCCAAACTAATTTTTGAGCAGTGTTCTGTCACTCATTCTCCCCCTGATACGCCTTTGCCTTCCCCCAGGCTTAGAGCACATACCTTCTGACAGGTTTGAAAAGGATTCCTATAAATTCATAGGTGGTCCAGTGCAGGGGTCTCCAACCTTGGCAACTTTAAGACTTGTGGACTTCAACTCCCAGAATTCCTCAGCCAGCTTTGAGTTGAAGTCCACAAGTCTTGAAGTTGCCAAGGTTGGAGACCCCTGGTCCTGTGGTTCATATCTGTGCTCGATGTGCCTTATTTCATGTCAATGTATTTCAAGTTACAGGGTGAAACCAGACTCCA
The DNA here is from genome assembly GCF_049901735.1 of Notechis scutatus. NCBI lineage: Eukaryota > Metazoa > Chordata > Lepidosauria > Squamata > Elapidae > Notechis > Notechis scutatus. Next base: position 112,354,653 of record NC_142010.1, on the reverse strand, counting down.
GGAAGAACATGCGATAAACTGTCTCGCTTCTCTTGACTCTTATATAACCAAATTATATAACCTGCCTTGGACCAAATACGCCTTAACACTTAATGGTAATTATGAGTGCTGAATGATTGCTTGTGAAAGAGTCCTGGTGGGATGAATGCTCAAGTGATGATTGATGGCCTTTTGACCTACCTGTCATGAGTCACACTGAATCTTTAGAAAAGCTAAACTTTCCTATTCCAATGTGCTTTGAGCGATATGGCGATAGTTGTCCTTCTGTTGAAAGGTGTCAAAATGCCTTTCTTTCGAGGATTCGATTTTCCCGCTGGGAGAGCTCCAGCGCAAGGATACGGACAACTGCTTGAAAGCTGGATCTTTTTATTTTTCAGGAAGGCGGGGAACAGCGAGAAGTCTGCGTTCCTGGGCTAGCTAGTTTCTTATGGTAAGTCCTTGGTTTTTTTATACCCTATTCTCCCTTTGTAAGTTGATTTTGTGTGAGTGTTTGTATTTGTGCCTAATGTTTCAAATCCTGTTTGAGTTTGTCTTTATTCCCGCCGAAGGGCAAACTCCACGGGGTGTGGAAGGCAAACTCCGCGGGGTGGCCAGATTGTATTATTGGTTTTCTGTAATCTCTTTTAGCTTTAAGATAGTTTTTCATATTTGTTCTGTGGCAATCTCCTGTCTGTCCCTTTTGTAATTTATATTTTGTGTCTTTTGTCTGTTTGTTTTGCTTATTTGGTATGTCCTGTGTTTGTAAGGGTTTTCTAAATTATCTTTTGTTTCCTTTTCCTATTTGTCTAGTTTTCTTAATTACTTAGGCTTTTGTCTATAGGGATTCTTTAATACTCTTTATTTGATTCCTTTTTCTATGTAAGTTTGTTTTTCTGGCTGACCTGATGTTCCCCTTGGGGTTTTCCTGGTTTTTTTGTTTTTTTTTTTTGTGACACTATTGTCTTCGTGAAGTTCCCTTTCCATACTTCGAAACTTCAAAATTGGGTGTATCGTAGCTGTGGCTCACACAATGTGATTGAATCCTGTTACACGTATAATAATGACTTATAATCATTCATTTAGTGATCATTCGAAGTTACAACAGCATTGAAAGAAGTGGCTTGTGATTGTTTTTCATACTTATGACTGTTTCAGCTTTCCTGTGCTGGCATGATCAAAATTTGGACATTTGGCAACTGGCTCATATTTATGATGATTCACAGTGTTTCTGTGGGGTCCTGTGATCCCCTTTTGTGACCTTGTGACAAGCAAAGTCAATGGGGAAGCCAGATTCACTTCACAACTGATTTAACAACTGCAGCGATTCACTTAACCATGGTAGAAAGAGAGGTTGTAAAATGGGGGTGGGGGAATCATTTAACAACTATCTCTCTTAGCAACCCTACCTGTAAGTGACTTGAGGTATACAGGTAGTCCTTGACTTACAACAGTTCATTTAGTGACCATTCAAAGTTACAACATAACTGAAAAAAGTGACTTAGGACCATTTTTCACTCTTACGATCATTGCAGTATCCCCATAGTCCTATGATCAAAGTTCAAACAGTTGGAAATTGTCTCATATTTATCATGGTTGCCGTGTCCCAGGATAATGGGATCCCCTTTTGCAAACCTTCTGACAATCAAACTGTCAACGGGGAAGTCAGATTCACTTAATCGTGTCACTAACTTAACAACAGCAGCAAAAAAGGCATAAAATGGGGCAAAACTCACTTAACAAATGTCTTGATTAGCAACATAAATTTTAGGCTCAATTGTTGTCATAAGTTGAGGACTTCCTGTAAAGACTCATCAATAAAATATATAAGTATAAGCAGAAAATTTCTTTACCCAAATTTAAATCTAGTGGCAATGAAGTGGCGCCATTGTGGAAAATTACTGTAATGGTGAGGAAATCTAGATGGCATACCACATTTTCCTCTGTTCTTCCCTTGGGATTTTATTTCTTTATTAAATTTATATGCCACCCATCTCACTGTCAAGCCATTTGGACTGTATTACACATTTGCCAAAACAAACTCAGGGGAATGAAATGTTACTCTTGACTTTGGAAAGGATAGAATTTCTAACGGCAGAAAAAAGTGAGATTGTGTTTTGGATTTACCTTCCTCTACTGAATTTTAATGTCCTGTCTGTGACCATGTGTGTGGATTTTACTTCGCTGTTAAGATCGTTGTTCTTCAGCTTCACTGCATTCAATCAACCTATTCGGCATCTCCCTTGTTTGTGTGTTCACTGCCTTTGAATCTACAAAGTTACACATGGGGTTTGCTGTGGCAAAATGTTTGGCAAAATCAGCTAATCAACCAGGTATAGATGCTCGAGACATTATGTGTGTTAAGTTGGAGAAGAGACAGTAGCCAAGTATGTTGACAAAGCTAGAGTACTTTTAGATGAGCCCTCCTCCCAAGGCCTTTTCAAACCAGTGGAACAGGGGTGTCAAAATCATGGTGTCACGTTGTGGTGTCACTTTTCCCCCCCTTCACTGAACCAAACCCCACAGGCCACGAGTTTGATGCCCTTGCAGTGGAAGAAAAACTACAGGAAGTCTTCCTGTTATGACCACTCATTCAGCTACCATTTAAAGTTACAATGACATTGAGCAAGGGGGATGCCCACTTCTTGAAGTTCCATCCATCACTGCATCCCCACAGCCATGATTTAGACACTTGGCAACCAGCTTACAATGGCAACAGTTGCAGCATCACAATGTGACCACCAAATTTGACCTTCCCTGCAGGCAAAATCATTTGGGATTTTGGCAAGAGGTGACAACTCATCACACAAATCACTTCTAATCCCGTTACTTTTTCAACTGTCTGCCCTTCAACATCCTCCACAGTGCTTGTGTGGCACCCACTGCCTGCATTCTGCAACACCCAACATTTGCACTTGGTAGTGTAATCAAATGTGGTACACCCTGTTCGTAGCAGTCAACCACAACCATGGTTGCCTGGATTCCTGCATCTTCTCACCAGTCTTTGCTTAATGATCCACATTCTTGCTTAACAAAAGCAATGGGAACTACAGAAATTGCCATCACTAAGCAATGCAGTAACATAACATCAGACTGTACAACTCGGGAAATTACAGTCCCAATTGCCATCATCACACAAGGTCAACCTATAGATTGCATAAAGTTCAGAAAGTTCAGGATCCAGTCTGAGAATGTGCAAACTAGACAGAGGTGTTTTCAAATGTGCAATTCACTCATTCCTAAGAAGCTCACTGCTCTTTGTTTAAAAAAACAACAGCCAGCAGATGAAAGAATGAAGTAACAGAGGCAGATGAGTAAGATAGGAAGAGGAACAGTAAACTCTTTCCCCTTCTCCGTACGAATTCTCTACCCGAAAACCACAACTCATTCAATAGCGGTTTCAAACCTAGTGTTATAAGCCATGATTCAGAGTCTGACTCTGACCTGGAATCTGACAATGTTGTTCCAGCTGAGCCTGTGCTTCAGGATGGTTCAGTCTCAGGAATCAAGAAACCAGGATTCAATGTAGCCACAAGCACACACATACCCTGATTCAGCTGGAGCAGTTAGATGAAGAGGTACAACACTAAAGCCCCAAGTCTAGGCAAATCCAGAGGTGAGCAGAGCAACGTTCCTCAATGAGACTCCTCACTAGGCAAAAGAGGAGGTATGTGTAGTTGCAGCCAGCTGGCTACAGAAAATTAGTTAGCCCTCTCTTGCTTGCAGTCTTTGCTAGAAACAACCAATTGACTTCTTAGCCCTTGCCTCTTGTTCATGATTCTTGGCCATTGGACCAGCTGACCACCCCTTTTGCATCCTGCCACTCTTAGAATTTATTTGGACTACACTTTTGTTTGTTGGCCTGTATTTGACTCCCTTCTGGCAAGCTATCTTACTAAGCATGTAACTCAAAACATGTCTGCTGTTATCTGCCTAAAACTGTAGTAAATCTGTCAGTTTTGAATACTTGTGTGTGGATCAGCAACCTTGAAACAAAACACCTAGGGCAAATAGTATCTTTGGGTAATAACTGTACACATATAACATTTTTTTAAATTTTAAGCAATAACTTCAGGTATATTTATTTATTGGAACATTAATCTCACTTTAATCAGACCAAATGTAATGTAAGAATGTAAGATGTATGATGTATAAAATGTAAAATGTAAGATATCAATATTATACTGAACTAATCTCATAATCATGTTGTGATATTTATACATAAATATGTATTTACTCACCTTGCTATTCTCTTTTGGGGTAGGCAATGTTATAGAAACTACAGAAAAGAAGCAAGAAATAGCCAAAGAAATTAAAGGTAGAACATTTTAAAACTAAAATATTGTCATCTCCATTTCTCTTGCAACTTTGCCACCATCTCATTCTTGCCAAGTTACCACTGAAGCAGAGAGAAGCTGGTCTAGACTAGAACATCACACAATGAAAGTAGCGTTTTCAGTGATAATGCAACTCAGGATGTTCTACATGGACCTTCTAGGCCAGCAATGGAAAACCTACAGCATGAATGTCAAATGTGACACAGCAGAATCTTTGGGGTGACACATCAGCATTCACCAATACCCGGCAACAACTGTTCTCAAAAACATGCCTGGTTCTCACATGATTTTCAAAGACTGCAGAGGCCACCTCTTATGCTGTTGCATGGCCTCAGAGCCTCCAAAAATCATATGAGAATGGGGGCATGCTTTTGTGTGGCTTTCAGAGGCTGCAAAGATCAGGAAAGAGTATTCTTCAAAACTTCTTCAAGAAGAAAGACTTCACGCAACCCAGAGCTACCTTGGGTAGGCTGCAGAAGCCAGTCAACATAAGAAGAACATTGTAAGGGGCATGCAGCAAATCTTGGGATCACACACCTGATTGGGCTGTATTTTTTTAAAAAATAAATGAACATAAGTTTTTGGGAGGGTTGTAGGAGGTGACACATCAACAAAGCCAAGTTAGGCATTTTTCAAATTTTTGATATGGTGAGGAGAAGCCTTCAAAAGTCAGGTGTCAACTGAATGCCAATTGGCCTTGTAGTTGAGGGACTAACCCTCCCATCTGGCTGCTAGGCTCTGTGCCTGATTGGCCACTTTAGCTATAGAGCTGGAGAGGAACAGATTCATTTACCTAATTTGTACAGTCTTTTGGATGTGGGTTGGAGATGGGAATATCAACCAATTGCAAGTCTAGGTGATGGGCAATATTCTCACTGCTAAACGGAAGGCAGAACTTCACCTAATAACTTTTTTCTCTCTCTTCTTCTATTCCTTTCACACATGAAATAGGGAAACAAAGGGTGGGAAGAAGCTGCAGAGCACAATCCACCACTGTTACCTTTGACAATCCATTTCTTTGGTCTTTGAGGAAGAGCTAACATTAATATTGGGTGCTTTTCCTTCAGTCCTCTTATGTGTCCTCTTATGTCTTCCTCTCCAAACCGATTAAGTCCCAAGGTATAAAGAACAAAATGGGAAAATTGCAGAGATCATTACTCCCACAGCTAGATCTGTTCAAAAACATCTGTGATTCTCTATGTACTTGACCTTTTTTGCTATGATAAGCACATATGTAAGACAAAATATCTATGAAATAACAAAAAATAACAGCTCAGATTTTGAAAGCTGCCCTATGACAGTAGTTAGTTGCTGGATTTCCTACCAGATGACCCTGGTTAGATGGAAGAAAGATAGCTGGCACCTGTCAATCATCTTCCTGTATGTAACTATCACCACATCCAATTAGGGCAGCATCAATGTAGGCATCATTGGGTTTTTTAAAATTTTTATTGGTTTTTAAAACAAACATAAACAAACAAAACATAAAAACATCAAGTCATCTTCCATATATATACATACAGTGTGCCGGTTGGTTTACAAATTGTTTTGTGCTTCCATTTCATAGTCTTCAATTACAATTACATTGTATATAATCTCATATTTTCAATCAAATATTAAATACATTAATATCATTATTAATCAATCATTTGACTATACTTTTATTCATTCATGTTTTGCGAAATAATCATATTTTCCTTAATTTGTTTTATGACAGTTCATATTATCATCCCAAATCTATCCTAGAATCATTTTATAGATATAATAAGAAAAGAATACATCTTTATATATTTATTATTTTCTAAAAGTCTACATATTTCATTACTATATTTTATTGTCTAACCATTGATAGAATAGATCCCAAATTTTATAAAATTGTTTATCCTCTTGTTCTCTAATTTCAAATGTCAATCTACTCATTTCAGCACATTCCAATATTTTCTTAATGATTTCCTCCTGTGATGGTGTTTTCTCGTTTTTCCAGTTTTTAGCAAATACAATCCTAGCCGCTGTTAATACATTTACAATCAAGGTATTTCAAGTCTTTACTATATATTTCAGCTAAATTCCCAATAAAAATATCTCTGGTTTCAAGTCTATATGCTTTTTGTCATTTTTTCCAACCATGTGTGGATTTTAGTCCAATATTTTTTGGCATCTGCACAAGTCCACCACATATGGTAATATGAGCCAGGTACTTGATGACATTTCCAACATTTTTCAGATTTGTTCTTGAACATTCTTGCTATTCTTGTCGGGGGGAAATGCCACCTGTAAAACATCTTATACAAATTTTCTTTATATGCTGTTGACAATATCATTTTATAATTTTGAGACCACAATTTTTGCCATTTCTCTAGATCAATCCCATATCCAAAATTCTTCCCCCAAGCAATCATTGTTTCTTTAACTTATTCTTCTTCTAGTTTAATTTCTAATAAATATCCATACAATTTTTTAATCACCTTTTCATCAGTACCTGTCAAAATCTTATCTAAGTCAGTCAGTTTATCATAGAAACCTTCTGTTTTAGAATCTTTATCATACCTTGAATGTATTTGCGCATATGAAAACCAATTCATCATTATACCTTGTTCCTCTAGTTTTTGTATAGATTTAAGTTCACCCTTTTCATTCAGTATTTCACCATATCTAACTGTTTGTTCCTTTTTGTATATTATAGGATAAGAAAATGCTTCAATAGTCGATAGCCAGACTGGAATTTTCAAATAACATTGTCTTTTAATCTTCTCCCAGTTTAATCACAGAGACTCCCGTATATAATGTCTTCTAAAATACCCCTGTGTTTTAGTTCCTTTATACCATAGAAAAGCATGCCACCCCAACAACAGATCATGTCCTTCTAATGTCAACAATCTAGCATTTCTTAATGTTATCCATTCCTTAACCCACATCAAATTTGTAGCTTGGTAATACAACTCCCAATTAGGCAAACCAAATCCTCCTCTTATTCTAGCATCTTGCAAAAGTTTTAACTTTATTCTCGCTTTCTTACCTTGCCATATATATTTCAACACAATTTTATTTAAATCTTCAAAGTAGTCTTTTCCAAGCCTAATTGGAATTGTTTGAAACAAATATAAAATTCTGGGTAATATATTCATCTTGATTGTTGATATTCTCCCTATTAATGACAGTTGTAAATTTTCCCATTTCACCAAATCTAACACTATCTGCTGTTTAAGTTTGATATAATTATTCTCTTTTAGTGTACTGCATCTTGCTGTCAAGGATATCCCCAAGTACTTGATCTTATTCGTAACCTGAATTTTCAATAGGTCTGCCAGTTCTTCCTTTTGTCTTGATAGCATATTCTTTGTCAAGATCTTTGTCTTATCTTTATTTATTTTCAAACCAGCCACCTTTCCATATGTCTCTATCTTTTCTATCAATTTTGATGCTGTTTCTAGTGGGTCTTCTAAGATGAAAACCAGATCATCTGCAAATGCTTGCAACTTAAATTCTTCCTTTTTAATTTTCATCCCTTTTATATTCTTTTCATCTCTAATATTTCTATTTAGCACTTAGTTAACACAAAGTTAACACAAACAACAGAGGTGATAGTGGGCACCCTTGTCTTGTTCCTTTTCTTATATCGATAGAGTCTGTCAGTTCTCCCTCTATCATTACCTTTGCTGTTTGCTTGTGATATATAGCTTCTATTGCTTGAATAAATTTTCTAGCAAAGCTGTTCCAGCAGTAATAACATGAATCGCCAATTCACATTATCAAATGCCTTCTGTGCATCTAGAAATATCAGAGCCATTTGTTTTTCAGGATGTGCCTCGTAGTATTCCAAAGTGTCCAAGATTACTCTCATATTGTCTTTAATTTGTCTCTTTGGCAGAAATCCATTTTGATCAGGATGGATAAAATTATTTAAATATTTTTTAAGTCTTTCTGCCAATATTGAAGCAAAAATTTTATAATCTGCGTTTGGTAGGAAAATAGTTCTATAGTTCTTGATTTGTAATGGATCGGTCTCCTCTTTTGGAACAAGTATGATATAAGCTTCTGACCATGATTTAGGTATCCTCTTCTTTAACATAATTTCATAACTTCATAACTTCTAGCAATGGAAGATTCAATGATTCTTGTAATGTTTTGTAAAATTCTGCCGGAAGTCCATCTGGGCCTGGTGCCTTTCCATTATTTTGCTTCTTGAGTGCTTCAGTTAACTCCATCATCGTTATATTGCTTTCTAACATTGTTTCAATCTCTTTAGGTATCTGGGGTAAATTAGCATTCTGTAAATACTGTTTAACTCTTTCCTCATCAATATTCTCTTGTGTGTATAGTTTCCCATAATAGTCTTGAATGATTTCCTTCTTCTCTTTACTACCATAGCAAACTTGGCCTTGGTCATCTATTAATTGTAATATTTTCCTTGATTCTTTCTCCTTTCTCAATTTATATGCTAACCATCTACCTGGTTTATTTGCATCTTCAAAGTAGTTCTGTTTAGCACCTCTAATTTTCTGTGCTAATTCTTCTTTTTCTATTAGACCCATTTTATGTTTGGTTATATCCATTTTTAACTTAATGTCCTTTTTTTGTGGCATTTTCTGTAGCTCTTTTTCAAGTCCTTTATACTCATCCTCTAATGCCTTAGAGGCTAATCTTTTCTTGGTATTTCTTTTCCTTGTATAGTCTAGCCTCTGGCATATGCCTTCATTGTATCCCATACATTCTGGATTGATGTATCTTCTTTTTTGTTTTCTCTAAAGAAAAAAGCCAGTTCTTTCTCCATCCACTGTGTGAAGTCTTTTTCCTTTAAAATAGTATTATTTAACGTCCATCTAGATCTTCTTCTTTGTCCTTTCCATTTAATTGTCATTGGATTGTGATCTGCCCAAGTACTTGTTTCAATATTTATTTCTTGAATATTAGTTAACAATTCTGTTGACACCCATATCATATCTATTCTGGACCATGATAAATGTCTATTTGAGTAGAAGGTGTATTGTTTAGTTTTAGCATTTCTTTCTCTCCATGTATCTTTTAAGTTTATTTCATCTACCATTTAAAAAAAAAGATTTAGGGAGAGTCTTTCTGTTTTGCTTTATTGTTTTCTGTGCTGTATAGTCCAGTTTATTGTCTACAATTCCATTAAAATCTCCCATCATAACTATATTAGCATAGTCCAGTTCAATTATTTTCATATGTAATTTTTTATAACATTCTTCTTGATTGTCATTCGGGGCATAGATTGCAATCAGGAGTGTTTTCGTATTATTGTCCATTATTTCCACCATTAGTATTCTTCCGTCATCATCAGTATAAATCAATTTCGCTGGGATGGTCTCTTTAATATATAAAACCACACCTCTTTTCTTACATTGTATCAAGGAAGTAAATATTTTCCCTAATTTTGGCTGTATCAACAATTGTTCATATTGTTTTTTAATATGTACTTCTTGTAGGCACATTATATCAAATTTTAATTTCTCTAATTTATGGAAGGTTTTCCTTCTTTTAACGGCTGAATTAAGTCCATTTATATTAATTGTAATCCATTTTTTTTCTCTTCCATGGTTATATTTTGTAGTTAGGTTTGACAGCTCTCGTGGATCTTGGTTCACGTTGTTCTTTGGCTTCCACCTTTCCACCTACTGCACCTTCTTCTTTGTCAGTCATCATTTGGCAGTCCTCTTGGAATTCAATTAGTGAAATTTCTTTTTCTGCCTCTTCCTCTTTCCCTCTGAAAAATTCTGTGTAAAATGATTCAGCTTTCTCAATTGAGTCAATTCTATATCTCTGTTCTTGCCATGTGAACATTAAACCTTCTGGAATCAGCCATCTATAATTCACCTCTTTTTAAAGTAGCAATTTGGTCAAGAATCGGTATTCTCTTCTCATCTCTCTCACTCTTCTGGGTACTTGTTTCAAGACCACAATCTCCTTATCTTTGTATTTCAATGTTTTCTCTCTTGCCACTTGCAATATTTGCGTTTTAATGGCTTTCTTTGTAAATCTGATGTGAACTTCTCTTGGTGAGCTATTTCTCATTGCATATCTTGTGAAGACTCGATAGACCTCATCTATTCCATCCATCATCTTCTCTTCAGTTATTTCCAAAGCTTCAGCCAATATTTCTATCATTATCTCAGCTAGATTTTGTCCTTTTTCTTCCTCTATGTTTTGGAATCTAAAATAAAATTCTGATCTGTCCATCTCCCATCTCAGCATACCACTTTTATCTTGTTCAACCACAGTTAATCTGTTATTGATGTCTCCAATCGTCTTGTCTCTTTGTTTATCTTCTTCTTCAATTTTTTGGAGTCTCTCATCATACTTCATCATCATTTGTTGGATGTTCTCCACTTTTTCATCGGTTTTCCCTGTTCTTTGGTCAATGTTCTCTATTCTCTTTTCAATATTTTCTGATCTTGTTTGAATATTTTGAATTCCTTGCATAATCATCTGCAGGGTCACTTTTTCTTGTTCTTTTTCTTGCCGTAACATTGTCTGTATTGAACGTTGTCCTCCAGATGGTGGAGAGGAAGAAGTAGAAGTTGAGGAACCAGGAGCTGTTAATTTCCTACTCATTTTGAGCAATTCAAAATCTTCAGGTTCTTCTAGACCTTAATCCAATTGTGAAATAACCAATTGCAGTTCCAAATAAAAATAGTAGGAAAAAAGAAGCCAAATAGTAATAATAATAAAAGAAGAAGAAAAATATTCAGGTTCTTGTATACCTTAATCCAATCAATTGGTTAGATAACAGTAAAAATTCAAAAATGAAGGAAAAGACCATAAACACACACAAAAAAGAAAAAGTTGTAAAATCCTAAAAAAGGTGGAAAAATGAAGAATAAAAAGCTAAAAAAAGAAAGGAAAAAAATTCTTCAGGTTCTTCAACACCTTAATCCTATTAAGAGGTCTCAAATATAAAAGGATGCATAAGAGAGAGAGAGAGAGAAAAGGCCAGAAAAAAAAAACCCCCAAAAAACCCCAACCCAATATGGAAGGTAGATGGAAAGACAAAAATACCAGGAAGGGAGAGAGAAAAAAAGGCTACTTCCTTAAAAAGAAAAGGAAGGGAATCATTAATACTAAAGCTTTTCCTTTAAAATAAAAAGCAAACGTAGAAATTTAACTTCAAAAGACAAGAAAACAAAAACAAAAACAAGTTCCAAAGAGCCAAAAATCCAAATAGCTATTACAAAAAGTAAACTGATGAGGAGGGGTAGCGCAGCTTAGAAAAAATACAAAGAGCACACTGCACTTTGCTTAATTATCCAAGGCTCTTGTTATAACTCTCTTCTCCAGAGACTTATCACCTTTTCTTTTCCTATAAGCTTCAACACCAGACTTCAGCTACTGATAGAAACCCAGAAGAGCACCTGCAATAATACTCTCCCATGCTCTTCCCTCTATCTTATCAAACAGGCAATGTCCTTGAAAAGAAGTCTCAGTTCTTTCTCGGCTTTGTCTGGTCAAAAGAGAAATAGAATATTTCCAAGCCTCTAGTTGGCAGTGTTACAAAGTTTCTTTTGCTTTCACTTTCCCCCTCCTTTTCCAAGCAAAATATAATAAGAATTAATTAAAAAAAAGAAAAAGATATTTTAAAAAAATAACTAAAAGGGGGGTCTCTAGCCTAAAATAAGTCAAAAAGGAGAAAAAGAATAGATGAAAAAAGAGAGAAAAAAAACCCAGTCCAGTTTCAAAATATAAGATCATGTGTAGAAAATCCAGCAATGAGAAGAAAAAAATTACTTTGACATTCCTGTTTAAAATCGCCGCTTAATCACTTCTGTCAAAACTTTTACAGATTCTTTGTTTTCCTTAGGGTGTCCTTTCAAATCTTAAAATAAAGAAAAAGTTCTCACCAAACCGGCACACTCTCTCTTTCCGTTCTCTTTTGTTTCAGAGCTGTCCCAACTTCAGCAGCTTTAATGGCTGCCTCTTTGCCACTGACAAAAAGAGCTTCTCCTGGATCTACCAGGGACTTTGCGGTATCCCTGGGATCGACAGGATGCCACTCTTTACATTCACCGTCTCTTCGGGACGGTTTAGATCCGATTGGACCATCCAGGAGCAAAGATATCGGCAGCGATCTCAGACCTCCAAGATCGCATGCCGTATTGTCGTGATGCCAGGTCCGCCCTTCCCAATGTAGGCATCATTGTTGAGTCAACACAAAAGATAGGCTGTGGAGCAGTGTTTTTCTTTCAACATATTTTTCCCCCATCTTTGCAATGTGCATGAACTTCATTCATATCTTTTGTCCTTGCAAACTGTCCTTTCTTCAATCATGTATACTGCCTTTAAAAAAAACCAACCTCCTCTCCTGAGAGGAGAGGCCAAAAAAGCTGCTTTTGCCAGATACACCATGATGAAAAACTGCAGATAATTTTAACTCTTTCTCTTCTTTCCCCTACTATCCTTTATCTGATCTTGCAAGTAATTAATGCCGCAGCTACTTCAATCCAGATGTTTTTGACAAAAGGTCAAGAAGAGTGACATTGGAAACTGATAGTCAGTCAAAGTACCTTCTTTTTATGTGGATATTTTAATTTGTCATGGGTTCAGACAAATGGAATGTTAGACAATCACAACACTAAATTGACTTGGCTGTATATGAAGAATTGGTATGAGTGGACCAATTAGAAGGAGAAACTCTTGAGATGATATTGCATTGTCAGATATCTTGAGCTTTAAAAAAAATTATCCTTGAGCTTCAACGAATTTCCCCATTGTCTCCTTTCTCCCTCTAACTCTTTAGGATGCCAAATTTCATAATTATGTCTTGGGTTTAATCCATAATCATAATCTCTCATTTAACCAATTAAAAAGAGCTTAACTTAGTCTTAAAGGCATGTTCAGAATTTACTTGAAGAAACATTAACAGGGGAAAAAAGACATGTTTTGCATAGTTGTAATTAGAGGTTTCATTAAGGATTCAGAGTTTTGTGTGAACCTGCTAATCCAATAAGTCCTGGAAAAAGTGATGAAAAGAAGGGTGCTTAGCCAAATTCTAATATGCTTCTAATATGTCTATCCTTCCCCATAGGCTGTATTGTGTTAATCCTTACCCAACCTCAAATGTTGTACGGTGCCCTACAAGATAAGGAAAGGGAGAAGCAGAGGGGCTGAAAAAGCAAGGCTTTCTATTAAAAAAAACAAGATTCAGAACACTGATAATCTGTGCAATGTTTCTCAACCTCAGCAGTTTTAAAAAATATGGACTTTAACTCCCAGAATTCCCCAACGAAGCTTGAGAAACATTGATGTATAGTACCCAAGGCACACCTAATAGGGCTTAACTGACTGATAGGCCAATGGAGAAAGTGGCCATGATTTAGAGATTGAAATGGATGATTGTTATAAAGACATGCATGATACCTGGGAGGAAATATTCCTGGAGTTGACAATTGATTGACAAATCTAGCAGCTAAACACAAGTAGTAAAGGGGCAATCTCTGAGTGTAGTGCAGTAACAGACCTCAGTAGCAAATGTGGATAGGCCAAGTAGTGATCTCCCAATATAAAACGTTGGCAAATTGAATTACTTAAATGTAGGAAGGTGTTCCCAGAGCAAGAGATGGAGGGTGGGGAATCATCAGTATTGGATTTCTAGGGGTAAAGCAACAGAAGTTATCCCAGGATAAGGTCCTACAGGTGCTTTCTTTCAAAAGGCCTTTTAAAACAAAGCGCCTTTGGAACCTCCGTGACCTGGACAACTGAAAATCTCCATAGGCACAGGATAAGGCTGGAATAAGGAAAGTGAGATTGTGTGAAAAGACACATCTCACTCCTATGTGGGGATAACAAAGTACATCACTCTAGTTTAGTGGTTCCCAAAGTGGGCGGTACTGCCCCCTGGGGGCGGTGGGATGCCTTAGGGGGATGCTAAGAGGCAAGGGGGGGCGCTAAGACGCAGCAGGGGGGCGTTCGAGGCGCCAGCCCCGCAGGCTCACTGACTGCAGGCCACACAGCCCATTGACTGTTTCATCGCTCCGTAGCCAGCACCTCGAATGCGGAACCCGCGCGTGGCGAGCCTTGCCAAGCCTGGTGGGGGGGAGAGGTGGGAGGTGGTGGAAAGGAGGCACCTTAGTTTGCAGGCTGCCCTCTCCGGTGGAAACAGCGGAGGCGCGCCAGAAGGCCCAAAAGCAAAACCCTCCCAAGGCATGCAGTGGAAGGGGTGGGTGGTCCAGCATTAGGACCCCTTCCCCAGAGGAGAACAAGGGAGTGTGCAGCGCCCGCCCTCCGCCTCTCCAGCCAGCTGGGCTTGCATGCAGGATGCGGGTGGGTGCAGCTGCAGCTCTCGAAGGCGGGTGGCTCAGTTCGGTTCGGCTCTACGTGGCTGGCCCGGACCTAGAACCTAGCCTCCCTCTGCAGCCCAGTTCTTCTGACCGAGCCCTGTGCTTGCTCGCTTGCTTGCTTTCCAAGTGATCGTTCCCTCCGCCTCCACCAGTCTGGGCTGCTTCCACACGCCTTCCTCCTCCCAGGCAGAACATTGCAAAATTGCATGCCAAAGAAAGAACTGGGGCAGGGGGCTGGAGAAGGGGCAGAGGGGCAGCTGCATTAAGGAGCAGGAAGATCTTAGCCATGGTTTATTGACTAAGCCGGAATCAAACAGCATGCTAAACTCTAAACCAGAATGGCTGGGTTGATATATTCAGTCCGTGTTTCTCAACCTTGGCAACTTGTGTGGACTTCAATTCCCACTCTGGCTTTGCTCTACTTTCCCAAAGTAACAAAGTAACGCTGTGTCGCATTCTGTTTGTCTGTCTGTCTGTCTGTCTGTATGTATGTATATCCATCCATCCATCCAAAAGGTCTGTCTGTCTCTCCGTCTGCCTGCCTTCCTGCCTATCTACCTACCTACCTGCCTGCCTACCTGTCTTTCTGTCTACCTACCTACCTACATACCTATCCATACATTCATCCAAAAGGTCTGCCTGCCTACCTATCTACCTATCTATCTACCTACCTATCTATCTACCTATCTATCTATCTATCTATCTATCTAACTACCTACCTACCTACCTCTCTCTCTCTCTCTCTCTCTCCATCCATCCACCCATCCATCCATCCATGTTTGAAGCGTCAGCCCCGCAGGCACATCAGGAAAGTAGAGCAAAGCCAGTCTGGGAAGGAGGAAGAGAGGGAGGGAGAGGGAGAGGGAGAGGGAGAGAGAGAGAGAGAGAAAGAGAGAGAGAGAGAGAGAGAGAGAGACCTGATGCATCAGATTGAAATGAGGCCTAGTTTAGAATGAGGCCCTTTTCCACATTGAAACATCTTTGCCAGCACATTGAAACCTCTTTGGCTTCTATTAAAGGTTTTGTGGATGAAACATGGTCAAGACTATCAGGAAGCACTCACATTTTGTTGAGGCTTTAAACAGGATCCGTTGGACCAGATCTCCACCCTAAAAATTACTTTTCCCCAATGTATTACAGTCAGGGGTGGGATTCAAATTTTTTAACAACCGGCTCTGTGGGTGTGGCTTAGTTGGTGGGTGTGGCTTGGTGGTCACGTGACTGGCTGGGGGTGGCCAACTCAATATCACTCACATTGAGGCACGTATCTCCTCGCCTGGCTTCTCAAGACTGTGGGGATGCTGCAACAGTCGTAAGTGTGAAAAATGGTCATAAGTCACTTTTTTCAGTGCCATTGTAACTTTAAACGGTCACTCCACACAAGCAAAGTACCAGCAAAGGAGGGGAAAAATACTCCAGAGATGTTCCTGAGACAGGAAGTCTAGTCCTGCCAAGAATGTAATAAAGGTTAACAGAGAGGCAGTTTCTGTAAGCAACACCAGAATGTTTCCTTCCTGCCTTCCTTACAGGATTAGGCCAGTCATTTCTTCTAACAACCGGTTCTGCAAACTGCTTAGAATGTTAACAACTGGTTCTAGCGAATAGGTGTGAACCTGTAGAATCCCACCCCTGATTACAGTGCCAATTCTGAAGAAGGCAAAACCAAAATTACTGGTGAATTACAAGGAGAACACACACGCACACACTCCCTTCTAACCCTGTTGGAGCAGGTAATTGGACTAGAATAGATATCTCATTATCTTCCTCCCTCCCTCCTCCCTCCTTCTTTATTTCTTTTTCTTTCTGCCCCTTCCTTCCATTCCCCACCCCCTTTCTTTGTCCCTTTTTCTTTCTTTCCCTTTTCTCTTTCTTTTCTTCCTTCTCTCTTTCTCTCTCTCTCTCTTTCCCTCTCTCAGGCTCACCCCATTGACTTGACTTGCTTGGGCAGGTCCCTCCAGTGCAGTGGGTCAATGGGGTGGACCTGTGGGGCCGGTACCTAGAATGCGGCAGTGGCAGCATGTTTGAAAAGTAGAGCAAAGCCAGAGGTCGGTAATTTTTGCTGCAAAGAATCACAAAAGCTTCTGGATTGTGCACAAGAAAGGACACAAATGTCAATGCAATTCAACAACATAAAATAAAGAGATACAAATAAAACAAATCAACAAGAATCGGCAAAACAACTCTGATTAGATTTTATTCACTACTATAATCTAATCAGAGATGCTTTGCCGATTCTAATCCAATGACCTGATCAGGGTTAGAAGGGAGTGTGCATGGCTGTCAAAACTCCAAAAACAGGTCAATTATCTCTGGGGAGGCCAGTCATAAATTAGAACACTTGCTAAACAATCAGCCATTAAGTGAGGACCACTTGTTTGCCAGTCACCTGGCCATGCCCACCCAGTCACACGACCACCAAACCACACCTACCCGATCATGTGACCAGCAAGCCATGCCCAGCCAGCAAGCCACACCAGCCAGTCACATGACCAGCAAGCCATGCCCAGCCAGTCACATGACCAGCAAGCCATGCCTATCCAGTCACATGACCAGCAAGCCATGCCTATCCAGTCACATGACCAGCAAGCCACGCCCACCCAGTCACATGACCAGCAAGCCATGCCTACCCAGTCACATGACCAACAAGCCACACCCTCAAATTAGGCCATGCCCACAGAAATTTGAATCCCACCCCTGGGTGGGGGGCACCGAGGATGAGTTTGTAGCACCAAGGGGGCAGTGGACTGAAAAAGTTTGGGAACCACTGCTCTAGTTCTTTCAATTCACACTTATGAACTTGCTTTATCACACACATTTCAAGTATCCTCTTCCCACTGCCTTCATCTTAGCTTTCTGTTTCTCTTGATGTAGTCAACTCCCACTTCCATATAATAAAGTGGACATGAGCATATTTTTATACGCATCTATTTAAAAAAAAAAAAAACATTAATTCCTTACAGTACATTACACACGACCAACAGCATTTGCAATATCTTAAAGTTACTCCCTCCGTATTCCTGTATTTCATAAATATCTTACCAAGGTATAAAGACTGAAGCGGCAAAGGTCAGAAGCAAAGAGTCCAATGCAAGACCGGACTTGCATCAGAAATATAGTAACATCCACACCCAGGGCCAAAGGAGCAGCAGCAAGAAGTTGATTACCATATAAGAGCAGAAGAAAAAGTTAGTTACATCCACGCCTACCATTTAAAGTGTCGTTCTCCTGTGCTCAAGCCAAACTTGCCTTTAGGCCAATTTAAGAAAATCTTATCAAGACTGAGACACTTTGAGAACAGTTGAAAGATTTTCTATCTCAAGTGAAGGCTTTCATTGGAAATTTATCCGCTGCTATGTCATCCTACCTTTTCGTTTCGAAAAAGTAGTTACCAGTTGCTTTCCTTCTTGTCTTTCTGGACATACAGTATATGCTTTTGTGTGTGTGTGTGTGTGTGCATGTAAGTGCATCTATATATACATGCAGCCACAAGCAGATTTTAAACAATGCCTTGGTTCCAGCCTGTCCTCATATATTGCTTTACTTCTTTTGAATCAGGATTGTTGAAATAGCAGAGTGGTTAAGAACTTTAGCTAGCATGCAGAAGATCTTTAATTAGCATGGAGAAACACAACGGAAGGATTTCTTTAATTAGGATTTTTTTTCTTTGACTATAGTAGGTAACTTTTTCCCTCTCTGTTTTTCCTTGTTTAAAAAGTCCAAGATTATGCCATTTCTTTAGTCATTTGAGGTAGAAGACACTCCCAGTTCACAACTACTCCAAAGGAGTGGGAAGTGAAAGTCTTCTCATTTTCCCTTCCTTCTCTCTTACATCCTTGGAAGGGGGGGAGCAGTCTGTCTCTCTTTTTAAAGCTTTCCCTTCACCCTTGGTTCAAAGTATGATTAGGCACCTGTTGTTGTTAACAGTTTTTGGATAGGTTATCCCATAGCTTCCTACGCCTCAAGTAATAAGGGATAAAAAGAAAAACCTTGGACTGATTACCTATTCAGGAAAAGAAAAATCAATTTTTTCTCTCTTTGATTTCAAACAAGAAACTATCTCTATGATAAATGAAGGACTTAATCACCACGTCATGTTAGTTGTGCTGGTAAAGGAGACAAACATTCGAAAGCATGAAGAGATGTTGGTACCTCTACAAAGTTTTCAATGACCTACTGAGGTTAGCCAATAGCAAATGAAAGCTTTCTAGCTCGTGGAAACAAGAGCATTAGAGATGACATAAGAGGAAAATGGAACAAAGTAATATGCCTTGAGAAGATTGCTTTGAAAGTGAATGTGGGATTAATAGAGAAATATCATTCATTTCTGCTCTTTAGAAATGGTAGCCTGCTTGTTTTGATGACAGGGTAACCAGGTAGTGTAGACTAAGCCCTAGGATTTAAGCCTTGAGGCTGTTACTTACAGCAATCTAGACTGTTCGTTTTTACAGTAATGTACACTCATGTGCACTGATGATGTAACTTAGCTTGGTAATGAAACATCTGCAAGAAAGCACCCAAGTTCATGTAGGAAGAATTATCCTTCTGGGTTCAGTTCCAAGAGGGGAAAAAGACACTGGAAACATGGAGGCTGTTTGGGAAGGTGGTTTAATGGTGGACAGGGCCACATGGCTTGAAGCTCCAAAGTGAAAAAGATGATCACATGCTTCAAGGTGAAAGAGAGGATCAACAAGGGCTGATATGCTTGAAAGTGCCTGGGTTGTATAACCTTTGTTGGGATTTGAATTGAAGCTTGTTTCTAATTGATTGTCAGACTCCCACGGGGCCATGCAGGGGCAACTCTGTAGGCTGTCCTGAGTTCCAG
Source organism: Notechis scutatus (assembly GCF_049901735.1). Lineage (NCBI taxonomy): Eukaryota > Metazoa > Chordata > Lepidosauria > Squamata > Elapidae > Notechis > Notechis scutatus. Next base: position 112,335,229 of record NC_142010.1, on the reverse strand, counting down.
GCTTGGTTGAGCCTTGCTGGATGATGATGCACTGAAAAGGGCTTTTCGCAATTGCTATAGTTTTACCTGGAGATCTTTGTTATGTAAAGTATTCTGGCCCAGGCCTTAATGGCCCACCCATTAACAAAGGTGGGGGTGAGCTTCTGCTTCTGAGTTTCTGCTCTTGAGTTTCTATTCTTTTTAGGGGAAATATTCTGCCTTTTTAATATTTCCTAGGATATTTCAATTTTCTAGGAGAGGGGTAGATGCTAACTTCGTACACTCAGAGAGCATCAAGGACTCTACAGTTCAGTGGTGGAATTCAAATTTTTTTACTACCAGTTCTGTGGGCATGGCTTATTTGGTGGGTGTGGCTTGTGGTCATGTGACTGGGTGGGTGTGGCTTAGTGGTCATGTGACTGGGTGGGCATGCTTGGTGGTCATATGACTGGTGGGCGTGGCTAACTCAGTGTCACTCACATCAAGGAGTGCCTCACCTGCCCCCCCCAGCCATTCCTTGTCACCGAGCCTCAACTTATCTATAGTTCTGTAAAAATGTTCACCTTTTTTGACTTTACTATCTGCATACTATAGATGTACTTTCATGGACCACTGAAAGGAGGAAATGGCTCCCATGCTTTCCTCAAGAGTGTCATAGGCAACAGGCTTTTAAGGGGCTGTCACAAAGAAAGGAGGACAATGTAGTTTCCAAAGAAGCAGAATGTAAACAAGAAGTAATTGATGGAAACTGAACAGAGAAGCAACCTAAAACTAAGGAGAAACTTCCTGACAGAACAATTAGCCAGTGGAACTGCCTGTCTCCAGAAGTTCTGGGTGCTCAATCACTGGAAGTTTTAAAGAAAAGACTGGACAGCCATTTCTCTGAAATGGTACAGGGTTCACCCCAAGGTCCCTTCTAAGTATTATTCTGACACCTTTCCCAGGATTTCTACTCAGAGTTTGGCATCCTCAGTTTTCTTGCCTGAGCTGGGGGTTGGACTAGAAGACCTCCAAGATCCCTTTCAACTCTAGTTAAACACATGTGTACTTTATGCTCCGGACTATTGACATTGAATGCATGTAAACCCTGAAAAATATGTGGTAGTCCTGGGCAAAAAAAGGCAGAAAAATCACTCTAGGTATAGGGACAGTGTAAAATATTAACACATGATAAATAATGGAACAATTAAAAATAATAGCACAGAGTTTTATCTCTCTCTCTTCCTATTTTTTTCTTTCTTTCTCTACCTTCCTCTTCCTTCCTTCCTTCCTTCCTTCCTTCCTTCCTTCCTTCCTTCCTTCCTTCCTTCCTTCCTTCTTTCCTTCCTCCTTCCTTCCTTCCTTCCTTCCTTCCTTCCTTCCTTTCTCTCTCATACACACACACACACACACACACAGAGCACTTAACAGACAAGCATTTTGGAAGCAGCTCCTTTAAATTTCTCCAAGGCTCGATTCACCCCCACCCTGTCAGACTGCACCCCTTCTCACTCCAGCACTTTAACTCACAAGGGGAAAGCAATACTTGCAGCATCCATGGGGAATCCTTGGAGAAGTTTTTAAAAGACCTGCTTCCAAAATGCATTTCTTTTACGTTGCAAAAGTGCTCCAAGGCTCGATTCATCCCCACCCCCTCTGTCAGACCGCACTCTTTCTCACTCCAGACACTTTAACTCACAAGGGGAAAGCGATACTTGCAGCGTCCATGCCTTTCTTCCTTTTCCCCGGGGAGAAAGAGGACATGGGGAACAGAAAGCTAGGAGAGCGACCGCAAGTGAGCGACTGGGTGACCGGGTTGGGGGCGTGGCCAGCCAGGGATTGCCACCGGTGCGGTGACCCATGCCAAATAACCACTACCAGTTCGCCCGAATAGGTGCGAACCGGTCGAATAGCACCTCTGCTACAGTTCAACCATGAGCTACAAATGTTCTCTTCTATCAGTACATTCATGTATCGGTAGTAACAGCATCTTACCTTTCTAAACTTCACTTCACTTTTTCAATGAACGTCCATAAAGGATATTAAGGCAGGAGAGGTGGGGGGACCAATGAAGATATTATGTTTATAATGTTGCAACATAAACTCATGCATTCTGCACCTCCACTGTGATTTTACATGCAAGCAGTGTAAGAGCACAGCTTTCCTTATGCCATCACAATGCAGATTTAGTCATTTTTGTTAAGTCGCCGTTTTGAATAAGGCTCGGAGTCAGTGACAAGTTTCAGCTCTTTATTTGCTCCCGAGATCGACTCGGGGTTTTTCAGATCGGCTGCGGCTTATATTGAGTTGGCTGTGCTGGCCGCGGCCAATGGCACCGCTTTGAATCTCCCGCGATCGGTTTCCACCAATCGCGGGGATTCCCGGCGAGCCAATCCGATTGCCGTGCGCTCTGGCCAATCAGGGCGCGGGGTTACAAGAATGTTAATGAACAATACAGAACACCCCTCCCCTCTTGGTATGGTCCTACGTGACGTAGTCGCGTAGGTAGGCGGGGCTCTGTACCTGCCTACTTGACCTGCGCAGGTTAGTTGATGCTTGGCCTTCGGGCGGTTTGGTCGGGTTCCGTGTTGCTCCCTGGCTCGTTGATGGAACCGCCTGGAAGGGGCCGGGCCTTTCGTGGTGGCTACCTTCCGGTCTACCTGGGCTGGTCGAGCTGCTGGCCTCGCCGCTCCTGTCCGGTCTGTCCGGGCTGGTTGAGCTGGCCTGGCTATTTCTTCCCGGTGAGACTTCGGGCTGGTTGTCTGCTTCTGCTTCAGTTGGTGAGTAGTTTTGGTTTCTTTGGGGTTGGTTCCTGGGGTTTTCCCTCCCCTCTTGGTTTGTGCTTGGGTGGTTTTCTTCCATCCCTGGGTTTATGTTTGTGTCTGCTAGCGTGTCGGTTGTGTTTCCTGTGGTTGTTCTTGATCTTATTTGATCGATGTGTCGTTTCCATGCTCGTCCATCGACTGTTTGTAGCCGGTATGAGTGGGGACCTGTTATCTGGGTTATGGTTGCTGGTACCCAGAGTGGGTCCCCGGTAAGGTTTTTAGCGTATACTGCGTCGCCTGGTGTAAAAGTTCGGTGTTTGCTAGAGGAGTTGGGGTTTTTTTCTGGGTTGTAAGTGGGGTGTAGTCTGTCGAGTGGGGACCTTAACTTTCTCCCCATTAATAGTTCTGCCGGGCTTTTGTTGGTTGTCGTGTTTGGTGTTATGTGTTGTATAAAAAGCATTTTATTTATTTTCTCTTGGATTTCCCCATTTTCTATTTTTTGTATTGTTGTTTTTTTTTGTAAATTGAACCATTCGTTCCGCCCTCCCATTCGCCGCTGGATGTGCTGGCGCTGTCAGTGCATGCCATATTCCCCGTTCCGCTAGGAATTTTTCAAATTCCAGTGAGGTAAATTGGGGCCCGTTATCGGATACGATGACGTCTGGGAGGCCGTGGGTTGCGAATAGTCTGTTGAGTTCTTTGGTGACAGCTTCCGTGGTGGTAGTTCTCATGTTGCTTACCTCCAGCCAGTTGGAGTAAGCATCTACCGTGATGAGGAAGGTGTGTCCCTTCGTGGGTCTGGCAAAATCTATGTGAATCCTGGACCATGGTCCCCTGGGGGTTTCCCATTCCAGAATTGGTGCGGAGGGAGGGCTAGGCCTGGTTTCTTGGCACCGCCTGCATGCTGCCACCCAAGCCTCGATTTGCCTGTCCATCCCTGGCCACCAGGCGTAACTCCTGGCCAAGGCTTTTGTTCTCACGATGCCCGGGTGCCCCTCATGTAACAATTCTAACACTTTTTTTTGTAATTTTTCCAGGATAATAACCCTATCCCCCCAAAGTAAACAACCTTTTTGCAATGACAGTTCTGTTTGTCAGTTCCGTAATGTCCTGAATTTCTCGTCGTCGTCTTTTTCCGGCCACCCCTTCTCTACCCAATGCAACACCCGCGCCAGACGCTTGTCTTTATTGGTTTCGCGGGCAATGTCTGATGCGGTTATGGGTAGATCAGGCAGAGTCTCTATACTCAGGGTGGACGTTGTGGGTGCTGAGTCGGTATCCAGGTCAGGTAGCGGCGTGCGGCTCAGGGCGTCTGCGTGGCTGATTGTCTTACCAGGTCGGTGCGTTAGCCGGTAACTGTAGGCTGCAAGGAATTCGGACCACCTTGTCATTCTTGGAGATAGAATGTTCGGGGTGGCCCTGTTCCCTGCCAGGATTCCCAGCAGCGGCTTGTGATCGGTGATAATGGTGAAATCCCTGCCGTAGAGGTACTCGTGGAACCTCTTTACTGCGGCGACGATTGCCAGGGCCTCTTTGTCCAGTTGACTGTAGTTTCTTTCTGGCTTGGAGAGGGTCCTTGAAAAGAAGGCGATGAGTGCTTCCTTTCCGTCGGGGAGAGTGTGGCTGAGGACGCCGCCGACGCCGAAAGGAGATGCATCGCATGTGACGGCCAGCGGTAAAGTCTGGTTGTACTGGATTAGGACGGCATCCGAGGTGAGCAGGTCCTTGGTTTTGTTGAAGGCAGCTTCCTCACATTTCCCCCAGTTCCAGGTGGCTGCCTTGTCCAAGAGCCTATGCAATGGCTCCGCCGCGGTCGCTTTCTGGGGTAGGAAGACATTATAGAAATTAAGTAGTCCTAAAAATGCCTGCAGTTCCGTTTTATTCCTCGGCCTGGGGGCTTCCTTGATCGCTCTGATCTTTTTTTCGGTTGGGTGAATTCCGTGCTGGTCTAAAAGGTACCCTAGGAATTCGACCCTCTCAGTGTGCAATTGGCATTTTTCTTTCTTAACTTTTAGCCCCGCATCCTTGAATTTTTGTAGCACTTCCCTTAGGCGACCCTCCAGTTGTTTTTGATTGGCTGCTGATACGAGCACGTCGTCGAAGTAGGGAACCACCCCCTTGATCCCTTGTAGGAGTCTTTCCATGAGGCTCTGGAAAATTCCTGGGGCTACGCTGACTCCAAATTGGAGTCTTTTGCAGCGAAAAGCCCCCCGGTGGGTGACTATGGTCTGCGCCTCCGCGGTTTCCGTGTCGACCGGTAGTTGTTGATAAGCTTGCACCAGGTCGAGCTTCGTGAAAACCTTGCCTCCCCCCAGTGAGTGCAGGAGGTGCTGTACTACTGGGACGGGGTAAGCGCTTTGTAAGGCACAATGTAGGGTGGCCTTATAGTCCCCACAGATTCTCACCGACCCATCGGGCTTGACCGGAGTGACTATGGGGGTTTCCCACCATGCGTGGTCGGTTGCTTCTAGGACTCCCTGCTTGATGAGCTTGTCTATCTGCTCATCAATCTTGGGTCTGAGTGCGAAAGGTACCCGCTGTGGCTTTAGGTGTATTGGGGGAATCCTGGGGTCTAGACTGAAGGATATAGGGGGCCCTCAGTACTTGCCTAGGGTGCCATCAAACACTTCCTGGAAGTCCCTCGTGAGTTGCTCCTCCCAGTCCGTTTCGGTGATGTGGTCGATTCCCGTCACTCCGATCCCTAGCGGTGCGAACCACTGCAGTCCTAAGAGGCTGGGGCGATCTCTGTCCACTATGGTCAGGGGAAGTCTTTCCGTACGGCCTTTGAAGGTGACTTCGAAGTGTCCTGTTCCGACTAGGGGGTGCGGTTCCCCTGGTAGTCCTTTAGAATTAGTTTCTGGCTTTCCAGCTCTCTTTTGTGGATGGTGGGTACCAGGCGTTTAATTTCTCGCCATGCAACCATGGAGAGGTAGGATCCGGAGTCTACCTCCATTTTGCATGGCTGCCCCTCGATACCCACTTCCACGTGTACCTTCCGGGCATCACTGCTGGACGAGTGGCCGATGATGACCGTCTGGTGGGTCTCTTCTCTTTGCCGGTTCTCGTCGTCTCGTCGGCTCCGTCCTTCTCGGCTCCACCGGCTCTCGGCTTGGCGGTCCTTTGCCCGGGGGTGCTGTCCCGTCTCTGGCCATTGCTGTACTGTCGTCGGGGGCTGTAGTTTTGCTTGAAACGGCAGACTCAAGCGATGTGCCCCCTTTTGTCGCAATGGCAGCAGATTGCCTCAAGGAAACGGCATTCTGACCGAGGATGGTCACCCCCACACCCGGCGCATGGTTTCCCCGACTTACGACTCCATCGATCGCGCCGATCTCTCTCTGCTTGGAGTCGGTGGATGTCTTCTTCCTCGTCGGTGGTGTCGGAAGGTGAGTCGAGATCGCCATGATGGGTGGTGGTGGTCGCTCGGTGGGTCGTCTCCGGTGTTTGGGTCACCTCGGTGGCTGTGGTTCGGTCTGGTCCGTCGGGTCTCCGCATTCGGGCCATGCGGACTTCCGTGTTGCCTCGGCGCGGTTGGTTCGGGCGAGGCGTCTGCGAGGGATATGTCGCCCTTCGCCATCAGTTGGCTCTGTAGAACAGGGTCTTTGAGTCCCAGGACGACGCGGTCTCGGAGTGCCTCGTCCATGTCTGTGAAGCCACACATGCCCCCTAGGTTTTAAATTGGCTACGAAATTGCCGATGCTCTCACCTTCCTTCTGGTCTCGGCGGTAAAAGTCGTGCCGCCGGATGAGAGTGGGCACGGCGGGGGCATAGTGGCTTCGTAACAGCGGCTCGAGGTCGGTCCAGTCCATCGCCTTCACATCTTCGGGCTTTGCGAGGGCTTTTGCCATTTGAAACACTGCGGGCCCACAGTGTGTCAGGAAGACGGCCCTTTTTTTCTGTCCGTTCGCGTCCTTGAGGTTGCTACTTTCCAAGAACATCAGGAACCGATCTATGTAGGATTCACAGTCCTCAGTAGCTTGGTTGAAAGGCGCAGGGGGTGCGAGGCTGGCCATCTTGTCGGTCGCTCCGTCTGGGTGCCACGTGCTCGGTAGGTCTTAATTCGGGATCCCACCCTCTTCGCCAGTGTTAAGTCACCGTTTTGAATAAGGCTCGGTGTCAGCCTCAAGATATCTTCATAATAAGTATATTCTGTTTTCTAACTATTGCATATCTGCTGCTATGCTAATTTACTTCTTCGGCTGTCATGAAACGGTGGGAGGGGGGAATCTTGGAGGGGAAGAAGGCAGGAGGTGTTTTGCATTCCTTTGCTGGGTTAGCAAGGGGAGGGGGATTCTTTTCTTTAACTTTCCATTTCTTCGCTAGCCTCTGTCCTTTTTGCGCAACTGCGAACTTTTATCAAAATATGTCAAGGTCAACTGACAATAGCCTCATCACCACCTGGAGATGACCACATGATCATATTCAGAAGTTTTAATTGGAAGAATCATTTGAACTTTGCGGGTGGGAGCAATTCTATTCCTTTGTATATGTGTTCTACCCGCCAATTTCTTAGTTTCGAATTGGCTCTGTCGTTACCACTTTATTTCCCAGTAAAAGGATGACTTTGCTCTACACCATGGAGTCTGAGTATTTCTTTCTTGGGATTTAGAGGGAGCACAGACTGACATTATTCCGAAACTCCCCACATCAACCCACCCGGAGAAAACAGCAACTTTTCTTCCGAGGGGGTTTCATCTCATGTCGCTCCAGCCAGCGATGAAGATGACCAGGAGCAGCCGATGCTGCTACCAGAGATGCCGGCTGCTGACCTACTGGCCGACCTGACTCTGGAAGAAACCCCAGCTGAGATGCCCAGATGGTCGTTGGGGGTTGGTTGAGAGACCTTGAAGACCCCCTCCTCCCAGGATCACTGTAAGATGAAGAGGTGCGAGGAACGGCTGTGGCAAGAGGGGAGGAGATGGAATACAGGCTGGATCAAGCCGGGAAATTCCTTATGGACGTTTCTGAGAAGCCCGGCATGGCTCCAAGGTATGAGGGGGAAGAGGAGCGAGGTCAGCCCGGGAAGTCAAGCTACCCCCCCCCTAGCCCAGCCTACGCCGGCGCAGCCGCCCGCTGCCGCCCGGGAGCCCCAGCAATAGGTGTGGTTCCTGGAAGACGCCACCTGCCTCCTTTAGATGTGAAATTTGGAGGAAATCCCAGAGACTTGGGTTTTTCCTGGTACAAGTTGGAAGTTATATGGCAGAATTTGAAAGGGAGTTCATTTCTGAAGCAGCCAAAGTGAGATGTGTTACCAGAACCCTGGAAGGGTTGGCAGCAGACTGGGTGGTGACTTTGTTCAATGATAACTCCCCAACTGCGAAGCCTCGATGTTTTCATGACTGCATTGAGGAGAAGGTTTGAGGACCCCCTGGCAGAGAGAAGGGCTAGGATCAGAATGAAGACTCTAACCCAAGGGGGAAGATCGGTTGCAGACTACACCCAAGAGTTCAGGCAGCTGGCATACCACATCCGAGGTTGGTCCCAAGGGGCCCTAGTAGAAGCCTACAAAGATGGCTTAAATGAAGATGTATACCACATGTGCATCTCCCGAAGGGACCCACGTGATTTGCAGTCGTGGTACTTGCTGGCGGAAGAGGTGGATATTGATCTAACTCAAGCAGACGCAGAGGAGGTCCAATCTGGAGAAACCACTCCCCCACGTTTCCGAGAGACCTCCACCCCCAAAGGGGAGGGATGGCGGCAAGAGCCAAGACCACAGCCTGTTTCCGTTGCTATGGGAAGGAGGGCCACCGGATGGTGGATTGCCGGATCAAGTTGGACCCACCGAAACACGGGGCCCAGGGAGGAAGCCCGAAAACCCCTCAACCAAGCCTTGCGAAACCGGGCTGAAGATGAGAGAGGTTGTAGAGGTCGCCCTTCAGGCGGGAGAGGAGCTGGGACCTCCAACCCCACTCGACGAGAGCGAGCCCGACTCGGAAGATGACGTCCCGGTAAGTCCTAACCAAGGGCCCATGACTATCCCCATAAAGTTAAGGGAGCCTACCTCTGGGGCTGAGGGAGAGATGTTGGCCTTATTGGACTCGGGGTGCATGAGGTGCGTAATTAACATGAAAGTAGTTAAGGGTCTGGGCATTGGACTGAGAACTTTAAGAATGCCCATAGCTTTCTGTCAACTGGATGGATCTGTGGCGGGAGGTTGCCCGGCATGTTTTATAATGGAACCCTTAGAGATGACCATGGGAACTCACCGCGAGATCCTATGTTTTATTGTGGCCCCTGGGATGGAACAGCCTCTAATATTGGGATTACCCTGGCTTCTGAAGTGGAATCCCCAGGTGAACTGGAGAGAGGGGTGGATACGCATCCGCACCGATCGGCCACCGGAAGGGGAGGAGCAACACTATCCGGAAAGGGAGGAGAAATCCCATCCGAAGCCGCAAGTTCCGGCCGCAAGTTCTTGGGATTTAGAGGGAGCACAGACTGACACTGGAGTCAGTGACAAGTTTCAGCTCTTTATTTGCTCCCGAGATCGACTCGGGTTTTTCAGATCGGCTGCGGCTTATATTGAGTTGGCTGTGCTGGCCGCGGCCAATGGCACTGCTTTGAATCTCCCACGATCGGTTTCCACCAATCGCGGGATTCCCGGCGGGCCAATCAGCGCGGCTCGCTCAGCCAATCTGATTGCCGTGCGCCTGGCCAATCAGGGCGGGGTTACAAGAATGTTAATGAACAATACAGAACAATTTTGACAAATTTCTACAGAGTGATGCCCATCCTTCTTCTGCTGGTGGTTCTTGAGTGCTGGTTGAGTTTTTAGACAGGGATTTATTGTTGTGCTTTAGTTCTGAAGCTCTGAAACAAATTACACCACTGTCATTTGCTTGCTCTAATTTTGGGTTAATTTGCAATTACTCAGTACATTTCCCTGACAACTACAGCAAGCTTGGGCTTTAATTTAGTTTAGTTTACTTTATTGTCATTGCACCTCGTACAATGAAATCAAACACCATCTTCAGTGCACATCATAACCATGAAAATAAACACAAACACACATCCTTCACCCTTCACACATTGAACCGGAAACCCCCGACACCAAAGCAATACAGCAGAATTCAAAAGAGCTACTGCCCTGGGATAGAAGTTGTTTTTCAGCCTATTTGTCCTTGTTTTTATTATTCTGTACCGTCTGCCAGATGGTATTAGTTTAAAAAAAAAAGGGTGCCCAGGATGAGATGGATCTTTGAGAATGTTTTGAACTTTGTTAAGGCTGCAGGAGCTATAAAGCTCTTCCAAAGAGGAGAGAGGGCAACCACTGATCTATATCTAAATAATATACTATTTTTAATTCATTATTATGTCATAAGATCTAACATTTTCTGCAGTCATTCTTAGCCAATAGTTCAGCAACATATGCATACAAAAATACATATACAGTTATCTGTCTAACCAATATACCTTTGGTATCATATCACCACAATCTTTCCTTATTCATTTATTTGTAAATACATTAAATAACCACCACACATTACACATTACGCAAGGTGTACAATGTTCAATATCAAACAATTTATTAAGCATTCTATTTATTTCTGTCTAAGCTTTATTTTTACTGTATGCCATCCTTATCACTTTCAACAGTCAACTTTATATTTATATAACTCTATATTTGCACAAATCATTCCATTAGCCAAGTCTATTCATTTTATCTTCTTCAGCATCAGTAAAAGTACAATAAACTTTCTCACATGAGTAGATTTCTAAATGACCAGCTGAGGAGCAAAATTGCTTTCGGTTTTACTGATTTTATAGTGTTTTGGTTTTATACCATTTCTGTGAGCCACCCAGAATTTAAAATGAGTAGCTGTGTAAGTCTTATATAGGTACTCATCATTGATCAACCACCATTGGGACTTGAAACTCCATTGCTGAGTGCTGTGGTTGTGAAATAAAAAATCACATGACCATACCAGACTTATGACATCATTTCTGCTTCTGTCATTAAAGAAATGGGAGCAGCTCATCAATGCTGTCTTCTCCCTTGACTTTGTCAGAAGTTGGCACTAAAGTGCCCAAATTTTAATCACATGACTGGGAAGAAGCTGCAACAGCCGTAAATGCAAATGTTTGTTACAAGGTTGTTGTTGTTTCACCATCCTAATTTTGAATTATCACTAAACAAGAAAGTTGATAAGGACTACCTCTAAACAAGCGAACAAATTTTGCTCCTCGCGTTGCAATTTTTTGTATTCTCTCTCTCTCTCTTTATTTATTTATTTATTTGTCAAAAGCTTACAATATAACAGAAACAAGAATAAACATAAGTTTAAATACAAGAAATAGGAACTAATAATTGGGGACAACAGGACAGGGAAGGTAGGCACGATTGTGCGCTTATGCATGCCCCTTACAGACCTCTTAGGAATTGGGTGAGGTCAACAGAGGTTAGTTTGAGGGTAAGGGGGTGGGGGTTTGAGCAGGTGACAACAGAATCAGGTAATGAGTTCCAGACATTGACCACTCTGTTGCTGAAATCATACTTCCTGCAATCAAGTTTGGAGTCATTTACATTTAGTTTATATCTGTTGGGCGCTCTAGTATTGTTGTTGTTAAAGCTGAAATATTCATTAACTGGTAAGACGTTGTAACATATGATTTTATGTGCTATGCTTAAGTCTAATCTTAGTTGGCGTCGTTCAAGGTTGTCTAAACCAAGAATCTCAAGTGTGGTGCTGTAGGGTATTCTGTTGTGAACAGAGGAATGTAGTATTCTTCTGGTAAAATACTTCTGGACTCGCTCAATTGTATTTATATCAGATATACAATGCGGATTCCAGACAGCAGAGCTGAATTCAAGTATTGGTCTAGCAAAGGTTTTGAATGCCCTAGTTAGCAAAACAGTATTATCAGAGAAGAAGCTTCGTAAAATTAAATTTACAACTATTAAAGACTTTTTGTTAATACTGTTGCAGTGAGCTTTGGCGCTTAGATCAGTGGTCCCCAACCTTTTTTGTACCACGGACCAGTACAAATGATCCACGGACCGGTACCGGCATCAGCACGCACGACCAAGGCAACACGAGCCGAGCGACTGGCCAGCCAGCCGTCCCCCGCTTCTCCCCGCCACCTTCAACTCCTCCTTTGTACCTTCTCGGGGTCAATGGGCTTTTCGGGCTCTTTCTTAATCTCCTCCTGAGTAACGCGAGACTCCACCGCCATCGGGACGGCTCTTCGTTCGAAGCCGCCCCCCTCCTCGACGAAAGTAAGGCGCGAGGATTCCTTCAGCACCCAAACGCCGCTTTCCAACCGATGACAAGCTCACCCGGAAGCACTTTCTCAAGCGCCGTCAAAACAAGATGGCGGCGCCCAAGCAAAATAAGCGGCCCGATACAAAATGATCCACGGACCGGGACCGATCCGGGGCCCGGTGGTTGGGGACCCCTGGCTTAGATCATTCGATATGAGAACTCCAAGGTCCTTGACAAAGTGAGGGTCATCAACAAGGTCATATCCATCTAGATTGCATTTGCTATCTTTTCTCCTTTTGAAAAGAGGAACAACAATGGCAATCTTCAAATCCTCAAAGGACAAGTTCAATCTTCATACACACGTTGAAGGGGTTGCCCACTTGGTTTATTGCTAAGCCACATAATATTTAAAAATGTCTCCAGAGATCAGGGGTGGGATTCTCCTGGTTCGGTCCGATGAGCATGTGGGCCTGGCTCCTGCTGGCTCCCGCTCCTCTTTCCTGTGCTTTATTTCATTTTTTCATAGCACAGCTGATTCGCACAGCAGAGCAGTTTGCCATGCCTCAGCTTTTTTATTCACAGGGGCTGCAGTTGAAGGTAATTAGAGCTGAAAATGGGCTTTTTTAAACGGGGTGCACACCAAGCACGCGCTCACCGAACCGGTTGTTACACCAGTTGACTCGTACCGCTGCCAGAGAGACAATCTGCACCTGCTGCTTTAACATGTTCAACATTTTCATCTCATTTCTTTTCTGAAACTGATTCAAGGTATTGTGCTGGATGATGGGTCAGATGACACGCAACATGCTATACTGAAGAAGAGCTGAGATTCTTTTGCAATACTAACCGTGTTCATGACATGATTAGATTAAAGCCCGTGGGATGTCTGGTTGCTGATGGTTGCCATTCAGAAGAAAATCTGAAACTGCAAAGACAGAATTATAGTGGAAATGTGGAACGTAAGAAGAAGCATGAATATGGAAAAGGTCAACATGGTGAAAGATGAAACACATTAATATCTTCAGGATCAGCAAATTGAAACAATCTGGAACTGGACACTTTCAGTCAGATCACACTCTTTAACTGTTCAGAACATAAAAAACAAAGGAGAGTCAGCATTGTTTTCATAGGCCAGAAAGAAACCGAAAAACAGTTCTTGGTTACAGTACAATCAACAACTGATTAATATGAATTAGACTTCATGGACAACACTTTAATGTGACTGTTATCCAGGTTTAGGTGCCAAACACTAATGCGAAAGAAGGTTTGATGAATTGTATGGTCTAATTCAGAGGTCCCCAACCGCCGGTCCGCAGACCGGTACCGGTCCGCGGAACAAGTCTTACCGGGCCGCTGGTTGCTGGGCGCCGCCATCTTTTTTTGATAAAAAAGTGCTTCCGGTGAGCTTTTCCGGGTAGAAAGCTCACCGGAAGCACTTTTTCATCAAAAAAAGATGGTGCCAGTGCTTCCGGTGAGCTTTTCCGGGTAGAAAGCCATTTCTACCCGAAAAAGCTCACTGGAAGCGCTGGCGCCGCCATCTTTTTTGACGAAAAAGTGCTTCCGGTGAGGTCACCGGAAGCACTTTTTCGTCAAAAAAAGATGGCGGCGCCCAGTTGATGCCGGTACCGGGCCGCGGCGCCCAGCTGATGCCGGTACCGGGCCGCGGCGTAAAAAAGGTTGGGGATCACTGGTCTAATTCACTGTGGAATCAACAAAACCCACAAGCAAGATGTGCTGTTTGTGATTGAAAACTGGAATACCAAAGTTGAAAATGTTAAGGATGAAAATGTAGTTGAACTAATATGACCAAGGAAATCAAAATGAAGCAAAATATAAAGAGTAAGTCAAATAATGTGTAAGAACTATTAGATAAGCAAAGAGAATGGCATCATTTTTTAAAGTCTGTGCAACAAAATAACACAAAGTGACTTAGGCAAACATCTCCATGATTCAATGTGGTCTAAGGAGGGCGAGGTGAATGATGATATACAGCACAATCCTATTTGCAAGATTCTGGTATTCTAGCCTATTTCAGTAAAATGTAGGCCTATTCTCCCTGTGGAGTTGAACTGTAGAGGGTCAATTGAACTCGGGTGGCATATAAATTATTATCATTATGGTTGGTTTCACAGCCAACATTATGTTTAGACAAGAATTGGCATTTTTATCCACCTATCAAGTCCTTCCCAAGGATCTGCGATAGTTCTTATTATCATTCTGATCTGGTCCACCTAGTGAGAATGATGCAGGAAAATAAGTTATCAGTTTGCACCAGTCTAACACAGTCTTCCCATAATTAAAAATAATTAAAATTATACACACACACACACACGCACACATTAATCAAGAATCACTTTGAAAACTACAGTCCATAGTCTCATTGATAGGGAATAAAAAAAATGAAATGAAATCAAAACTGTTATGCATAAATATCATAATAGACTGCCAAAGAACAAGAAATAGAAGAAAGCGTATTGGATGTCAGAAGAAATGGTAGACAAGTTAAAATGGAGTAGATGAATATATAGAGAAATAAGTTAATATTACAAAGATAATAGACATAAGAGATAATGGCTGTAAAGAAAATGTGATTATTGTTATATTGGTAAGAAAAGTATTAATTATAATTATTAGCACAAGACATATGTACCCAGTTGACACACTGTTGAAATGAAAGATGGAATTATTGTAAATATAAAATAAAAAACTTTATCAAAAAGAAAAAAAGAAATGGTAGAAATTGCCAAGAAGAGAAGAGGAAAAAAACAGAAATCAAAGCCAAGATCTCAGGAAGGAAATTCACACAGAATTTCTGAGAGAAGAAACATGAAGCAGCATTACAACATCTGTAAAGATATTGAACATGGAAAGAGATATGGAAAAACAAATAAATTGTTCAAAAAGTTTCATGGACTCAGAAAAAAAATGTTTTAACCTCGAATTATTATGCAAAAGGACACATAGCAATGTATTCCAAAGAAGATTAAACAACAATGGAGGAATGGAAGGAGTATGCTGAAATTCTGTACAGAACCTAGTCAGCATCCAAGCTACCGTAAAATATATTTTTGTAGGGGAAGGAGTGGCAGAACTGGGGGTTGAGTTAAAAGATGGATCAGCCTAGAATCTCTACATAGCTGCAAGGAAGCTAATTCCAACACACACACACACACACACACACACCTGTATTCTGTTGACCCTTATCTAACTCCCGACAGATGCTAATTGTTAATTGAGAATATTAATCTCAGGCATAAAAGATCAGGTCCAAATGTGAATGTCCAATTGAACTGATTTATTGCCACCTGATCATTCATGCCTGACAATTCTCTACTTATAAGAACCTCTAGTACTAAAAGATGAAATTAATTAGTGTATAGCATATCATACCTGGACTTGCAATATATATTAACATTTCATCTAAATTTTTTTAAAAATAAAATAAAATATAAATGTTAAAAGAATCTATATTCAGATACCAATGTCTAGAAGATGAAGTTACATCAGCATCCCAGTCATTACCAAGTCATTTAGATGCAGGAATTCATAAAATGTCTACAGAAATACGGCAAGCAACAGAAGAAACATCAGTGTAGATTTTAACCAAACTGTGCCAGCAAATCTGGCCAAATCATTTTTAGATACTCTCCTATCAAATTCCACCGATCCAGAATTATTTTATCCAGTGGATTGCATTCATTCAGTGCATCGTACAGCTTTTCTGAAAACTCTTCCTTGGTTTTTCTACTCTTACAATTTACTGGCATGCATTATGTAATTAACATCTATCTATAAATACATCTGCCTTAAAAACATCACTGGCTTCAGCAAAACTCCTTCCCAGGCAGAAGGAAATCAACAACTAGCAGATGAGCTGAATGTGTTTTACTGCAGGTTTGAAAAGAAACTACAGCCACCTATCTCCACAACCCACATCTCAAACACACCAACAACATCCAAGCCTGCTACAACTGGCCCCAATCCATTGGGCTCACAACCTCTGGTGATCACAGAAAAAGAAGTGCAAGATCTATTACACAGACAAAAGCCAGGAAAAGCACCAGGGCCAGACAAGATATCTCCTTCTTGTTTAAAAGTCTGTGCTGACCAATTGGCCCCCATCTTCACCCGAATCTTCAATAGATCACTAGATATGTGCTATGTTCCTTCCTGCTTCAAACACTCTACTATCATCCCAGTGCCAAAGAAGCCCTCCATCAAGGAACTGAATGACCACAGACCAGTTGCTCTAACATCTGTAGTTATGAAAATCTTTGAAAGGCTTGTGCTGTCCCACCTGAAAACCATCATGGATCCGCTGTTAGATCCCATGCAGTTTGCATACTGAGCAAATAGATCGACAGATGATGCTTTTAACATGGCTCTGCATTACATCCTACAACACCTTGAATCTCCAAATACCTACACAAGGGTCCTCTTTGTAGACTTCAGTTCAGCATTCAATACCATCATTCCAGACACTCTTCTAAGTAAATTAAACCAAGTAGCGGTACCTGAACACACTTGTAAGTGGATTCTAAGCTTCCTAACAGACAGGAAGCAGCAGGTGAACCTCAGCAGAATCACATCCAATACCTGTACAATCAGCACACACACACACCCCCAAGGCTGTGTGCTATCTCCACTTCTTTTCTCCCTATATACCAAAGACTGCATCTCAAACGATCCATCTGTTAAAATGCTGAAGTTTGCTGATAACACAACAGTGATTGGTCTCATTCGAGACAACAATGAATCTGCATACAGACTGGAGGTTATCCAACTTGCCTCGTGGTGTAACCAGAACAATCTGGAACTGAACACACTCAAAACCATAGAAATGGTGGTAGACTTTAGAAGAAACCCTCCCATACTACCACCTCTTACAATACTAGACAGCACAGTATCAACAGTAGAGACCTTCAAATTTCTAGGTTCTACTATATCACATGACCTAAAATGGACACCTAACATCAAAAACGTCATCAAAAAAGCACAACAAAGAATGTTCTTTCTGCGCCAACTCAGAAAGCTCAAACTGCCCAAGGAGTTGCTGATACAGTTCTACAGAGGAACTATTGAGTCTATCATCTGCACCTCTATAACTGTCTGGTTTGGTTCTGCAACCCAACAGGACAGACACAAACTTCAGAGAGTAATTAAGACTGCTGAAAAAACAATGGCTACCAACCTGCCTTCAGTTGAGGACCTGTATACTGCACGAGTCAAAAAGAGGGTGTGAAAATATTTACAGACCCCTCACATCCCGGACATAAACTGTTTCAACTCCTTCCCTCAAAACGACGCTATAGAGCACTGCACACCAGAACAACTAGACAAAAGAACAGTTTTTTCCTGAAAGCTAAACAAATAACTGCTAAACAAATAATTCCCTCAACACTGTTCAACTATTTACAAAGTGTGCACTACTATTACTGTTAATCTTCTCATCACTCATTATCACCCATCTCCTCCCACTTGTGATTGTAGGACTGTAACTTTGTCGCTTGTATCCTTACGATTTATATTGACTGTTTCCTAGTATGATTTGATTATTGATTGTACCCTATAACTATCATTAAGTGTTGTACATTATGATTCATGATTCTTAACAAATGTATCTTTTCTTTATGTATACTGAAAGTATTTACACCAAGACAAATTCCTTGTGTGTCCAATCACACTTGGCCAATAAAAGTATTCGATTCTACCTTTAAATGAACCCACAAAAATCTTGATGACACAAATTGATATTTTCTGACATACATTTTATACATTCATAATTCATCCTTTACTTTCATCGCCCTTCATGCATTCATCACTTCCATTCCATATAGACAAACTCTCTTTATTCAGTCTATTACACCAGAAACATATTATATCCATTTTCCAATATGTCATTGCATGTGCTTTATTATTAATTTTTTGTACATTCCAGATCACAGTCTTCTTCTCAATATTATATTACCCTTACCAAATAGGCCCAAAGACCTTTGCCATTCATCATGGCCTTGATCAATTAAGGCTTTGACCTAATAAATGTTAATAAAAGAAAAAAGGACTATAGCAGGGCTGTCAAACTCCCAGCCGGTAGGCCGGATGAGTCACACACTGGCCACGCCCATGCCTGGTTTAATGAAGGGGGGAAAAGTCCTGATATGTCACATGATGGTATGAGTTTGACACCCCTGGACTATAATAAGCTATCAGTCTTAGTAATAACCATTCCACATGCAGTATTCCCACCATATTTTAACACAGACGTTACTAATAAAGGAGAATATTTATAGCTTGGGGTTGAAATGAGTGATCCTTGGTGCTTTCTGAGCTTGCTTGTTTTCTTGCAACCATTTCATTACCCTAACTAGGTAACATCATCAGTGCCAGTAAGGAGTGCTGTTTTCTGTCAGTCTATATTCTGGTGTCTTGTCTGTCTGTGTGGGTGTGGGTGGTCTTAGCGATACTTTGGTTGGGCTGTTTACTGATGGCTCTTTGGCAGTTTCTTGACTGGGGTATTGCTTACTTGATTTCTTTAGACACATAGACATTAACAACACCTATAGACTATGCAAAAGAGATAATCAACCAGCCTAAAAGAAAAAAGGCTATAAACTGACAGAATATAAACTGACCGAAGTTACTCCTCCAATGGTAAAGTTTAATTTTTTCCACACGAGGGATCCTTAACAAAACCCAGAGTTTATTACGGTAGGACAAAAAGCATCAGAATAATGAATTCTTGTCTTGAATCTTCTTTTTAGAGAAAAGAGCAAATTGGGAACAGGGAGCAAAATTGGAATTGTTAGGCTATTTCAGTAAATAAATAATGAACATCCACCAAAGATCTATATGAAGCTGTACAATAAAGCCACAATGGTCCATATTCTAGTGTTTTAAAAGAAAGAGAAAACCTGTGTCCACATTAAGTATAATTAGGATAATATTATTTGATCATTTTCTCTATATACATATCATTTTTCTAAGCTAGGGAACTCCTAGCTTTATACTCTTTTTTATGCTTATTTTACAGAGAGGTTTGTCAAGCGCAAGAAATCAGAAGTCCAGGCAGTTCTGTTGAATATATAGGGAATCTACAAGAATCTGAGCTACTAATGGTCAAAGCGAGTTGGTGGTAGAAAAGAGTCAACAGAATTCAAGGTGGGCAGGACTTAGATCTCTTGTGGACATGAAGGGACTCAAAACTGATGACATGTTTGACTCCTCCCTCAGGCTCAGCCTGGTCATCTCCTAAAAGTTTCTCTTGCTTCTTGCTCATCATGTTTGCTTTCATTTATTCTACATGCTTGTTTCTGGATAATGATGAACAGATGCAAAGGTTGTCACATGAAATATAGAGATAGTGACACACAAGCAACAGCGTGCGTAGGCAGCATCAGATCTGTTCATATTAATGAGTTTACACACCTCTTCCCTGACGGGTTTTCCTACACTATGAAGGTGGCTGGATGGAGTCACTGAAGCAGTCGGTATGAGTTTAAATGAACTCCAGGGGATGGTAGAGGACAGGAAGGCCTGGAGGAATGTTGTCCATGGGATCACAATGGGTTGGACACGGCTTTGTGACTAACAACAACACCCTATGAAGGGAGTAAAAAAATCAAGATGGAGGCCCACAACCATGTAATCAAGTCTTCATGTTGATTGGTGACTGCAAGCGCAGAGAAAAATTCTTATGACATCTACAAATTTATTGTGGCAATAATGGCTACACTCTGCTTAAACTTTAGGGTTTATCTTGGACTTCTTAACTTCATGAAGTTTGCTGCATTGGCACACTGCCGATGGTTTATTATGTGAAAGACCTTCATTCCTTTCCAGATATCTAGCCGAATAGCTTAGATGTTTGTTGGTTTACTCCTCAATAAATACTATGATCAGCTTTGGCAGTTTGAGCCACCCCTGAAAAAAAAAACCTTTAATCATTTGAACATGTAATTGTCACTACTAAATCAAGAGAGGTGGCATCATAGACTTTCTGGCTACATGTACATATTCCTCCTGCAGAAAGAAAAGAAAAGATCATTTCAGTAAAATTAATAAGTCATTAGGGAAGATATCCACTGAAGTGGATAATGACCCCTCTCCCAGTGTTTGATAATGCTAAGCAGAGACTGGATGGGTGGACCGTTTCTCATTTGCCTTTTTAGAACATTTATATCTTGCCTTCCCCTTCCTTTGTTTTTTCTAAAAGCTACAGACTTATCTAACAAATGTCCATGTAAAAAAGGTCTTCATCAACTTCCAAAAAGTTGCCAGTGAATAATATTTTGATTGATTGATTGATTGTGCTGATATATCCTCCTATCTCACAATTGCAACTCTGGTTAGCAAACATAAGATCAAAGCCAATAGATAGATAGATGATAGATAGATAAATAGATAGATAGATAGATAGATAGATAGATAGATAGATAGATAGATAGATAGATAGATAGATAGATAGATAGATAGATAGATAGATAGATAGATGGATGATAGACAGACAGACAGACAGACAGACAGACAGACAGACAAACAGACAGACAGACAAACAAATATAAATATAATCAGCAGTGGCACAGAAGGGAGTTTTGGTGTAGAAACCCAGCCATGGAAATGGCCTAATTTGAACCAAATCAATTTCAGAATCTATTGGTATGTGCAAGAAACCTCTGCACCTTGTTTCAGTAAAATGTGTAGGTTCTTGTAGAAGTCTTTTGTAGATCTATATCTTAAACTATTCAGGGCTTTCCAGATATAATAAGAGGAATTCTTAGCACCAAACTGATTGTTCAATGAGAAGGTTGATACTGTATAGGGCTTCCTGGTTAATGGTGGCAGCCTTACTCTCACGTGAGATGCTGGGTGACCATGTTGGAGCTGTAACATGTACAGCATGCACTGTGATCACTCTGCAAAGCAGGTCCACATTTGACTCACAAGGATCCCCTGTCACCAAGCCTTTGATTTAATCTCCTTGGATCTTGTCTACACTTCAGTCTTTTGGCCCTTCCAAATCTGCAAAGGGTTTTATTTCCTTTTTGATGAATGTAAAAGAGGATCCAGGGAAGGACTGGAACCTTTTGAAGCTGGTTTTGAGTGTAGGAGGAGCTGGGCGGAAGAGTTTCTCTGTGCCTATAAAATTAGCATGCATAGATGGTTATTGCACAGAAATGCACTATGTATAGCCCATGTAGCCCACACAGTATGTTGCACAGGGCAAGCTGTAAATATACTTGACCTTGCTAACACAGACTGGCAGCTCTCTTGCACATCCTCAAATGAAGCAAGAAGCCAGCTGTGTTTTAAAGTATCAAGTCACAAAGCTTTGGTATTTTCAGACACTCCTATCTTGAAAGGCTGGGCAAGCACTTGATGGTACTTCCCAGTAAAGAGAAACCTGACCATATTCTGGTGCTTCCGTTTCCTTGACAAAAACAAGAGACCATGAATTTAAAATAGGTTTCTCTCAGATTACTCATCTCTCATATTTTCTAAATATACTTATTTTTTAAAAAAAAAAAGTGCATGCAAATACATGACGTGTTTCCTTTGGAGAATGCCAGCTTCTTCTATGAGAAGTGGTAAGGATTTTTTTTTTCTGTTTTCTATTTCCTCCCAACTCCTCAGTTCTTTCTGGTATGTCCTTTTGAGATAGGAAGCTGTGGCAACTGTTTTAAACTGCAAACATACATCTGACAGCAGATGGCAGCAAAGGTATACAAAAAATCCTCACTCTCTGCTGCTATTTAGTGGTCAGATGGATATTTGCAATCTAGCTATCCTGCAGGTAGATCTGGTTGAGTGAGCACCTCATTCAGTGATCATTTGCAGTTACAATGATGATGAAAAAGTAACTTTATGTTGCACCTAGGACTTCCGCAGGTGAATAAAGCAAAGGCAAGCTGATGTAGGTTCAAAAGCACACTTATGGTTTCAATTAGAAACCACCTAGCTTAATGACCAAGTTGCTGGTCCCAATTGTCACTAAATGAGAACTACCTGTAGCCCCCACAGGAGGTCACATGCCAGAAGATTCTCTCCGTAATTCACATGCATAAAATGAGATAGAAAGAAGCTATGCTCTTTCAGAATCCCAGCCCTTTTGTGATGGCAACCACATCTTACTTGCAACTTTGTTGGCTGGGCAAAGCCGCTCAGAAAGCTTCTGTGGCTCTGATTGGGCTTGATTTGGCTTCAGGCTCCTTCTGTGAAACTGTGCCATTTGGTGAGTTCCAGGAAGCGTATCTTCCTTTTCATGGCCCCAATGGAATTGAACACTTTCTTCCTGGAGATTCATATGGCCCTGAGCTTGTCAGTCTTCTGACAGGCTGTGAAGCTTTCCCCCCAAGTACTTGAGTATAGTCTAGTACAGTGGCCCCCAACCTTTTTTGAACCAGGGACCGGTTTCACGATTATTTATTCTTCCACGGACCGGTACCTAAGTAACGCGAGACTCCACCGCCATCGGGACGGCTCTTCGTTTGAAGCCGCCCCCCCCCTTTGACGAAACTAAGGCGCGAGCACCCAAATGCCGCTTTCCAACTGAAAACCCGGAAGCACTTTCCAACCGAAAACCCGGAAGCAACCAAAAACCCGGAAGCGCCGTCGAAACAAGATGGCGGCACCCAAGCTTTGCGGCCCGGTAAAAAATGATCCACGGACCAGTACCGGTCCGGGGACCAGTGGTTGGGGACCCCTGGTCTAGTATATATGCTATGCTGGCTGGAGAATTCTGGGAGTTGAAGTCCACAAGTCTTAAAGTTGCCAAGTTTGGAGACCTCTGGTCTAGTACAAAACTATTAATGGAGCCCAGGAAAGTTGTCTGAGATATATGGATACAATTTTTGTTGTAATGCTTTGATATTTTTAAATATGTATATATTCATTGCCCAGAGTCCATTGGTAAATGGGCAGCCATTTACATTTGTTGAAGTGTAAATTGCCTTGGAATTATAATCCTGAGCACACTTCAGGAACCTCAAATTTCCCACTAGGCTTGCCAGTAATATGTTGGGATTTTTCTCTCTACTTTCTTTTGAGCTCCTCTCAGCAACCCAACCTTTGGAGAAGAGTTGACTGTTCTCTTGACCTCCTGCTTTGTCCTGGATTTGTTTCTGGGTGGTTGATGTTCAGCAAAATAAATAGCCAAAGTAGCACAAGCAGTAGGAGTTGGTGAGAGGGCAGACGGGGAGGGTGCTATTGAGCCTGGAGATGGCTTAGACACTATATTTGTGTCTCCCACACTGCCCTGCTTGCCTGATTCCAGCACAAGGGAGCCACAACAAGGCAAAGTGTAACAACCTTTTATCCAGGACACCCAGTGCTTGAAGTCTTCAGCTGAGACCGATAAAAGAAAAAAACAAGAAAGAAAAGAGGAGCATTTGGTACATTTCACTTGACTCAGTTCAAAATGGCCGAGCTGTTTTGTGAGATTTCCCAGACAGTGTTCAGGGAGGGGGAGAAATGTGCCAGTGGGCCAAGAATTCTCTTCCAGCATGTAAAAATAGTGCATGGATGTAATGTTCTAAACATTTCCTAAAAATTATATTTTGTTTTACCTCCTGTAGCTGGCAAATGCGGTAACCAGAGGTAGTATTCAGCAGGTTCTGACTAATTCTGGAGAACCAGTAGTGGAAATTTTGAGTAGTTCAGAGAATTGGCAAATACCACCTCTGGTATTTGTCACCCTCATCTATTCTCTGCCTCCCGAGTCCCAGCTGATCGGCTGGGTCTTCTTTTGTTGCCCTGCAGAGGAGAACGGAGCTGGAAAGCAGGTTAGTGGGGTGGGGAGGGAAGAGGGATTATCCTTCCCCTGGAGTGGGGTGGAAATGGAGATTTTGCAATATCCTTCCCCTGCCATGCTCACCAAGCCATGCCCACCAAGCCACACCACACCCACCAAGCCACACCAAGCCCACCAAGTCATGCCCACAGAACCAGTAGTAAAAAAAAATTGAATACCACCATTGGCGGTCACCCCTACAAACAGCCAATTACAAGATGGAGGTTTATATATCAGTGGAACAATGGAACCATTATTATTATTTTTACAGACAATGCAAATTCTTCAAATAAATGCAGAAATCACCCAAAGAGGGGACGAAATGTTCCCCAATCAAAAAGTTGCTCTTTTCAATGTATTGGTTAGAAAATTCGTAGTGCTCAGTGAGAGTTGCATCAGGTAAAGGAGGAACAGGTAGCTCCTTCTCAAAACAGAACATTTAAACATGGCTTGACTGTGACATGCAAAGAAACTGAATTAATGCCAGGACTTGGAGAAAGAGAGTAAGAATGCCATAAGGTGAGCAAACACCATGACCTCTAATGCTGAGCCCTATGAGGTCAATATCATGAATCAGTCAAATTCCTGTGTCCTCCTTCTGTCATAACCTCAGGCTCAATAAAGAAAAAGCAGATTAACATCAGAAAGGATTTATTTACAAGTTCTCTCTTATTCTTTGTCTTTGTATACCTGGTCTAAGCAATAAATGCTACTATTGGACTTTTCTCAGCTCTGTTTTTGAGGTGGGGATAGCATTGTCATTTCAGTATTGCGCCATTCTGCTCCTTCCATTAAACTTTAGAACAGGGGTCTTCAAACTTGACAGCTTTAAGACTTGTGGACTTCAACTCCCTGAATTCCTCCTCCAGTCATGTTAGCTTGGGAATTCTGGGAGTTGAAGTCCACAGGTCTTAAAGCTGTCAAGTTTGAAGACCCTTGCTTTAGAAAGACAATAACAGACTGGAGGCTGACCAAGAATTGGAAAGCAGAGGAGTGCCAGTATCGAATAGTCAACAATGGTCAACTGCTCTGATCCCATCCACTACTGGTCATCTCATTTCATGTATACTGAGTGACGTGAAACAGATTTTATACATCTTGTGACTGCCTCAAACCTATGTGGTTTAAAAGGGAAAACACTCCCTTAATATCAATGTGGCTAAAATGTGGGCTGGGAATGAGTTATAGGCAAGCGACCTAGCAGAAAAAATGAGATGGCCAGATTATACTTGTTTTTTAAAAAAAAAATCAGAATAAATGATATCCACAAGGAATGGATAATTATCTGGCTAGGTAAGAGTAGGGAAAAATACTGTGTGAAATGTAATATTGGATTGCTATAGCAAGAAAGAGAAGAGAAGATAACCATGAGAAAGAGAATAAAGCGGTGGTAGAAATAAAATACTTCTAGGAAGACACTAGTAAAAAAAAACTAGATGAGGTCAAAAATAGATACAAAATTAATCACATCTTGGCCCATAACAGCATTGGAAATTGTTGAACAGTTAACAGGAGAAACTGAGCTGGAGACAAAGTTTTCTCTGAAACATAGATACCAGGCTCCCAGAGCAAATAAAAATATATTTATAGGTCTTCTGTTATCAAACAAGTTGGTATTTGGGACCAGAACATCAGAGTTAGATCATTATGACCAGGATTCTCAAACTCTGAGATTCTGAGCCAATCATGTAGGCATGTGAGGTAATATCATCAGTGTTTCCATCCATGAATCTTGACAAAGCAGTTCAAACATGTCCTGCAGCCTCTTTAATTCTTGGCTATCTCAAAACACAAACACTATGTGATCTACCATGAATCAACCCATATCCATCATTGGAAATTATAGAGGGGAAGGCCAACTATTGAAAAAAGAAGATGAAAGAAATCAGAAGTGGCCACTTGGAAGCTATCCCTCAGTTGTATTTTATAATTCCTGTGAAGGTGGAATACAGACAAATGTTGCAATTATGGCTTGACCATGTTGCCATGCGATAGAGAAACACTTGAGTGGTATAACGCAAGAATTTCTCTCATCATCATTAAGAAAATATTGGAATGTGCTGAAATGAATAGATTGACATTTGAAATTAGAGAACAAGAGGATAAACAATTTTATAAAATTTGGGATCTTTTCTATCAATGGTTAGATAATTTTACACAATAATAGAATATCTAGAATTTCAGAAAATAATGAATATATAAAGATATACTTTTTTTTTTTTGATATCATATCTATAAAATGTTTTTAGGATAGATCTGGTAGGATTATATGAATTGTTATAAAATAAACTAAGTAAATTATAGTTATCTCGCAAAGTATGAATGAATAAAATTATAGTCAAATGATTGTTTAATAGTGATACTAGGGTATTTAATCTTTGATTGATAATATGAGTTATTATGTGATGTAACTGCAATTGAGACTATGAAATGGATGCACAAAAAATTGGTAAACCAATCAACACACTGATTGTACATTTATGAAAGAAAGCTGGATGTTTTTATGTTTTGTTTGTTTTGTTTGTCTTTAAAAACCAATAAAATTGTTTTTTTTAAAAAAAGAATTTCTCTCATGGGAACAACAGCTGTACAAAATGTCTGTAGAGTCACTATGATTTAAATGAAATTTGAGCTTGGCTGCAATTCATTGTGGACCAGATCAGGATCAGAAATATATCAATTTAGCTCTAATCAAACCCTTTAAGATTGCATACAATATGGTGCTGGCAAAGAAGATGCAAAAATATTCTTGTATGTCAAACAGTGCCCTAACTAGTAAGAAAAGACAAACAAACTGGTGTAACCTTCTCCAACAAAATTCAGGTTTAAAGACTCAATTTCCAAGGAGGTGTTTCTCAAAATGCCAATGAAAATGAAGAATTGAAGGGATGCTGTTTAAAGTGAATTTTTCCCTTCCAGGAAAATTGATTGCTAAATAAGTAAATAGGCTGAATATTGTTTACCGGCCATTTTTATTCCAATTACTTCCTGCAGGGTGCTTTCCCTCTTTAGGGCTTTCAAAAGATAATTGATAGGTGTGCCAAGCCACTGAGTGGAGGGAGGGCACTGCAATTCATTTTAGTTAGTATGCTTATTGTTTTTCTGTCTTGGGTGACTAAGATTTTACTGAATAAGCTCTAAGATGCTCAATGGATGTTTTAAAAGAAACATCCCAAGGAATAATTAAAGTCATAGCAAGGGACATGGCCTTAGTAATACAAAACAATTGTATATACCATCATCTTGCAACAGGATATAGCTGGGTTTGTTGAACTCCACACTATAAGGGTGCTCTTGGCGTGGTGCTATTTCTACTGCCTTTCCTCTCTAAAACTTATTGAAGTTGGAGATGTGATTGTCTTCACTCTTGTCAATCCAGAATGCCAAGAACAAACAGGAGTATTATGAGTAATGAGTGTTCTTGTAGATGACCAACAAAAGGGTGACGAAATTATAGCTCTGCCAGTACTGCCTCCCCCCCGCCCCCTTAATTTCAGCAAACTCCTAGAGTTAAAAATAAGTCAGCACTACCTGGCCCTTTATACCTATTCCGTTTAAAATTTTATGCCCTAATCTACCAGCTGTGATAGCTTTTGCCTATGGGCATTTGTCTGAATGATAGAAAAGAGGGCAAAATTTCCTTACTGTCAAGACATTGTTATTCCTGCATACAAATTCCCACTGAAAGTTATGCTAATGACCCAATATTCTCATTTGGCAGCCAGTTGATTTTCCCCATAGTAGCTGCAGGTCACACTATGGAATCTCTCAACTTCTCCTCCCCCCGGCACTCCCAATTGAAGGAAAACCATCTAACCACCCATTTTGAAGACAATCACTGATTGTTCTGACATGAAACATCCTAACTCCATGTTAATCATTATCCTTCTGCTACGGTTTAACTGAGTGCTGTTCAGATTTTGGACGTGCACCATGTGACAGATAAAGTCATTCGCTGATTCTTCCAGTATTGCTCTCTTCCCTTTTTCCCATCTTATTAGCTGGCAGGAAAAACATCCGCCATTCATAGCACCAAAGCCGGAATAAAACAGGTCTGCAACAGCATTCCATTCTTTGCCTCTAAGCTCTTCTTCTTACACCCTATTTTCTCTCAATAAACCTTTCAGAAGCCGACCCTGGCTTCCCCTTCAACGTACCCCTGAAGATTATTTAAACCCACCTCACTCAGAAGCTGGGAATGAGATGCAGGGACTATCATGGGATGCAGCAGGGGGGGAAAAATGTACCTCTTTGGACCATGGTTAAGTGAAGATGGTGAAAGGCTGTACGTGGGATCGAAGCAACTGGGGAATGGGGGCGGTGAAAAGGCTTGCTTGAACCTGAGGATGGGGACAGGAGTGGGTAAGGCAAGATTTTGCTACAGGTTGGTTATGTAAATGGGGAAACACAGTTGTTTTCCAGGATTGCAAATACGTAGAAACTGTCAAGAAGATTAAGATCTGGTTGGTTGATAAGACTGCCTATGAAATCTTCTGGAGGGCTCAGACTTCTGACCAGGAAGATAGAGTGAAGCAAGTGTTCCTAGGATAGTATAATGGTTTAAACTCACACCCCACAAAATGCCAGAATGACAAAATGCCAAATGCCAAATACTCATTTGCATTGGGTACACCCCAGCTCAAAGAAATCAGACTTCACTATACCGGGAGAACGGGGTGGTGGCAGTACTAGACTACTATATTTCAGTTCCTTCTATGAAGAAATTAAAAAAAATATTTTGCTCTATTTCACTATCATCCAGCTCTTATGAGGCATCTGGCAATTTGTTTTAATAACCTGATTAAAAATTAATCTGGGGGTTCTATATGTTGAAGGCAGACATCGTTTTACCTCAGAGGGTTCAGGAAGCATGTATTCCCCCTCTAGCCCCATCTTTATGGGGTCTTGAAGCTCTCCATGATCACACCAGTGAAATTCAGTAGCCAATTTTCAGTGGAGGAACTTTGGTTCAATTTTTGGTTTTCTCTCTCATATGCTCTCTCTGTGCATGTTTCTGTGTGTCTCTGTGTCTGTGTGTAAATCATTAAGAAACTAAGCAGGTTATGCCTGTTTTACCCCAGACACCCCACTGCCCAATTACCCTGCTCATTCCAGCCATGTCATTGTGTGACTTTCCCCACTGCTGAACTGAGATGCACTCAAATCTTTTTTAAAAAAAACGTTATCACTGAAAAACACTGAATAATTGAAAAAACCAAAGAATACCAAAAAAGAAGTGAGTTTGTGCTGAATTATAAAAAGGCCTTTGATTGTATCAAGCTATAGGTGTGCTTATGAAAACTGGTAATTTCAGAACATCTCCTTGTCCTCATGTGAAACCGTACACAGGACAGAAAGCCAACGTTTGTAAGGAACATAGCAAAACACCCACTTTAGGATGGCAAGGCTGAATCCTTTCCCCCTATTTATTCAGCCTATATGCTAAATAAATTCTAAGAGAAGCTAGACTAGAAGAGTGTAGTTTTAAAACTGGAAGAAAAAATAGCATAATCTCCACTATTAATTACGCTGCTCTTTAAGCTGAAAAGACAGGTGATCTGTAGGTTTTAGTAATTAATAAAAGATAAGGAGCAGAATAAAAATGGGTCTAAAATTAAATATAAAGGACATCAAACTAATGGCAACAGGTCCAACAACCATCATGAGAATCGACAATGGACAAGGAAGAAACATTACTTTAGCACTGATACAACTAAGGATGAATTAAGTCTTAAATGTGTCTTGGAGACCAGATGAAGGTGCCAGAACAAAACAGATTCGTTACAGCTAAGCATTAGATCCTGTTGCTGCTGCTTTCCTCCACACTTGCAGGCAGTGATGGCTGCTACTGCTTATTCCACAGACATTACAGCATCCCTTGTCTTGGCCTCTTATGGAGGCTCAACAAACTCTTGGTTTCTCTCTGGCTTAAAAGCCAAACTGGAGGACTTTCTCCTTCAGGCTTAACCAGCTATGAGCTTTCTCTTCTTGTCTCACTAAATATAATTATCACTCCTTGTTCTCAATCCTGCTTCTTCATTGTCCCTTTCCAGTGAAACTGTTCATCACAATTGCTTACCCACAACCCAAGATGCTAAATAGAAATTCAGAAAGCCTATTACTCATCACCATGTGGACCTTTTGTGCACCACCAGTGGAGAAGAATTCCCATAACAGACCATCTTTTGAACCCTACTGAAACGATGGGGTCATGGAAGTGAGCTTAACGTCAAGTGAGACCTGGGCTATTAGTAGAAGGAAAGTATCTGATGTATTATAGCCTCAGCCACTCCCTTTGCAGCAGTCTGCCTTCAGGATTTTATGTAGGGAAGTTGCCTTTTAATATAACCACTGTAAACAATAAGGCTACTCTAACTATGTTCATTATGCCATCTTTGGCATTCCAGACAACCATTCATATACTCTAGGACCTGCAAGAATGGGCTGTCAGCTTTAGTTGGGCATTATTTTGTTTGTGAGCAGCTGTATCTAAATATAACTTTAAGGAAGGAATGTGTAAGCCATTAAGAGAAGAAAAACAATTACGCAGTCCTGGGAAAGGGGAAAGTGTGAGAAAGAAACTCAATATAGCCCTGCCTTGATTCTGTTTAATATAAGATGAGGAAGAGAAACTCTGACAAGCTTGCAAGATGTTGTGTTCTACAATAATAATTCCTGGAATCCTTGCAGTGTCTATTTCCTGACCTAGCCTACCTCGAAGGGCTAAAAAGAGCAGGCTTATTAATATTTTCTCACTTGCTTTTGTGAGCCCTATTTTTTTTGTCTTTTTTATACTAGCTATTATGCACAATAAGGATGTACTAAGCCACTACTAAACAACATATAACTTTGCAATTGTTGTATCTGACCAAATATGGCCAAGGAGTGGAGTCAGCTAACAGACTCCACTCATTGGCTCAGCCACTGGCAGGAGAAATGAAGTCCCATCAGTGGCTGAAGCTTTGCCTGCTGCAACTGAGTGGCTTTTTGGATTAAGACTGAAATAAAGACTGCTTACCATTCCTGCTGTGTCCTGCTTCTCAATTATGCGTGGACCCATCTAACACTGGCAACGAGGATGGGATCCTGAACTGCAGAGAGAACAAAGGACACCTCGTGGGTTTCAGATGCCATTTCTACCGACCCGAGGAATGGTCGCGACCGCCAACCAACATGGCACAACGTGCAATCAGCCTGGCTCACTGTCCGATGGCAATCCCTTACGACCTAGCATAGGGGAAATGGTCATCCTACATGGGCCACTTCAACCTGCACCTGGAAGTCAACGGACTTCAGGCAGCCCCCGATGCGCAGAAGAAAGCACTATTCTTAATGTACTGCGACATCGAAATCTATGAAATGGCTGACGTCTTGGTCACGGACAATCTACAGACTGTGTCCTGGGATAAATTCCACCGTGGCCTCTGGGGACACTATGGCCCTTCTCCCTCCTACTTGGCCAGCCGCTATGATTTCTATACGCAGAGCCAGAGAGAGGGAGAGATGATCAACTTGTTTGTGGCACACCTGAGGAGAACCGCAAAAAACTGCAGATTCCCAGATACCGAGGGGATGATCCGGGACCGGATCATCCTGGGGACCAAGGACCCTGTGTTGCAAAAGAAACTTCTGGCCCATGAGGACATTTTGTTCAAAGAAGCCGTCAATGAGTCAAGAACCGCAGAGTCGTCTGACAATTCGGTGGTGTGGATCCGAGGGACGGGAAAGGTCCAAGCAACTGTGACTGATTGCCACCTGCACCCAAGCGAATCTGCCTCTGAGACCAGTGACGACGACGACGAAGATGTGCATAAGCTGGAATCTGGTAAGCCAGATGGGAAACCAGGAAATAGAGAGTGCGACAGCTGCAGTGGAAACCACCACCACTCAGCATGCTGATTCAGAGACACTGTGTGCCAGAGATGTGAGCGCAGAGGCCACATCACAGAAGTATGCTGCGCAGCACAACCGACCAGCAAGCAAGGCAGATGAGCAGCATCACCAGCGAAACAATATGGCCACCAAGGAGGAGGGAGGGGAAATTCAAAAAGAGGGAAGACGCCAGGGAAGAAGAAGCCCATTTCATGTTCGTGGGCTATGCGCAGACCAGGGTGAGATGCACCAATGTCTTTGAGTCCAACAAAATAATGGCTATGGTCACAATAGAGGGCAAGCCCTGCCACATGGTCCTATATATCCATGATATCATGGGACACCCTTAAAAAACCCAAGCAGCAGGGCGACCAGTTGGAACTGCAGACCATCACCTTGAGAGACTACCAGGGCTGCCGCATACTAGTCCTGGGAAAGAAGACAGACCATATGGAGTATGGCACATTCCGGGGAGACCTGCCACTCACAATAGTAGACCAGAACCTGCCCAGTCTGCTTGGAAGAGAATGGTTCCAACCATTCCAAATAAACATCACCAGCATCCATGCGACAGAGAACACCCCCCCAGCCCAACAGCAGACATCACAGAATTGGAGAGAGAATTCAGCGACATCTTCGACGACAAAATGGGCAAGTACGCAGGGACCCCCATATCATTTAACCTAGACCCCAATATTGCTCTGGTCCACCTCAAACTGCAGCTAGTCCCATTTGCCATCCAACCAAAAGTCGAAGAGCAACTAGATAAATTGATAGCCCAAGGGATTCTAGAACTGGTGGACCATGCCAAATGGGAGACCCCAATCATGAT
The DNA here is from genome assembly GCF_049901735.1 of Notechis scutatus. Classification (NCBI taxonomy): domain Eukaryota; kingdom Metazoa; phylum Chordata; class Lepidosauria; order Squamata; family Elapidae; genus Notechis; species Notechis scutatus. The sequence goes on along the minus strand of NC_142010.1, from coordinate 112,302,814 downwards.
CCCAATTAAACTAGACAGGTCTATAAGAATCTGTGCTGACTATAAAACGACCCTGAACAAGGCCCTCCAACAAAGTGCCTACCCAGTGCCTGTAGTTCAGCACCTCCTGCACTTCCTGGGCTGAGGGACTATATTCGCCAAATTAGACTTGGCCCAGGCCTATCAGCAACTGTCTGTCAATGAGGCAACCGTTGAGGCGCAAACCATCATCACACATCAGGGGGCATTCAGGTGCAAGAGACTCCAATTTGGAGTAAGCATAGCACCGGGCCTGTTCCAGAGCATCATGGAATGGCTGCTGCACAATATCCCAGGGGTCATACCCTACTTCGATGATGTAATCATCTCGGCCAGTAGGAGGGGCCAACTAATGGAGCGGTTAAGGGCAGTTCTCAGAAGATTCCAAGAAGCGAGGTTGAAACTGAAGAGGAATAAATGCCACATAGCAGTCCCACAAGTGGAATTTTTGGGGTTCCTAATCAACATTGCAGGCATCTGACCCACAAACAGAAAGCTTAAGGCAATACGGAAAGTCCCCACACCAACAAAACAAAACAGAACTGCAAGCGTTCCTAGGATTGCTTAACTTTTGCAATGTCTTTCTGCCGCAGAAAGCAACCATCATGGAACCACTCCACAGGCTGCTCGATAAGTTGACGAGCTGGACTTGGGGACAACACAAGGCTGACACATTCATAAAAATAAAGAACATTTTAACATTGAACAGCATCCTCATCCAATACAGAGAGACGCTGCCACTAACACTAACATGCGATGCCTCCCCCTACAGCATCGGAGTGGTCCTCAGCCACAAATTACCAAATGGGACAGAAACCCCCATCGCATACTTCTCAAAGACACTATCAAAAACACAAAGAAATTACAGCCAGATCAACAAGGAAGTGCTTGCCACAGTCGCAAGCGCTTCCACAAATACCTGTATGGCAAGTGATTCGACCTCATCACCAACCACAAACCCTTACTGGGAATCCTTGCCAGTGATAAACCCACACCGAATATCCTGTCACCCAGGATGTTAAGATGGACAGTATTCCTGGCAGCATACAGTTACCGTATAATCCACAGGCCAGGAAAAGACATTGCTCATGCCAATGCTCTCAGCTGTTTCCCCCTCCCAGACCCAGCTGAAGACCCAGAACCATCCACAACAACACTACTCATAGAGAACATAATGCCCAGACTGAGGATGTCATCAGAAATCGTGAGACTCACAGCCCGTGACAAAATCATGGCACAGATTTCAAACTGGGTGTGGAGGGGATGGCCGGAGAAAGCCCAAGGGGAGGAATACCAGCCATATAAGAATAGGCAAGCCGAACTGTCAGTGCTAAAGGGCTGTATACTGGGGGGGACAGGGTAGTTAAGGAATAAAATACTGGACATGCTGCACGAGAGTCACCCCGGAATGGTCTGAATGAAAGCCCTGGCCAGAAGCTATGTGTGGTGGCCAGGGCTAGACAAGGAGATAGAAAACTGGGTCACCAAATGCACCCCCTGCCAAGAAACCAGACTGGCACCCTCACCAGCGAGACCCAGGAAGTGGGAGTCACCTATAGCCCCATGGGCCAGAATACACGTCGACTTCGCAGGGCCCTGCCAGGGACAGACATTCCTCATAGTCGTTGATGCGTACTCCAAGTGTCTGGAAGTAATCCTAATGAAATCCACCACATCGGAGACAACCATAAGGGTACTCCAATGGCTATTTGCCACCCACAAGTTACCGGACATCCTCGTCTCAGACAACAGGCCACAGTTCATCTCGCAGCCGTTCGAAGCCTTCCTGGCCAGACTGGGGGTCAGACATGCACTGTCAGAACCTGCTCACCCGGCCATGAACAGACAAGCGGAGATAATGGTCCAGTCAACCAAAAAGACACTACAGCCAATGGGCCGAGGGAACTGGCAGGAAAGGATCAACAAAATGCTCCTAGTCCAACACATCACACCCCATACAACAACACACCGCAGCCCAGCAGAACTATTAATGGGCTGGAGGCTGCGGTCTATGCTTGACCAAGTCCACCCCAACTATAGCACAGAAACGCCCCCAGATTCCACGGGAAAGTGCAGGCAATTTGCTATAGGGGACCTGGTCTATGCACATAACTACACTGGGGGACCAACATGGGTGCCAGCCAGAGTAACCGAGATCACAGGGCCCAGGTCCTACAGGGTGGAGACAGAAGAAGGGAAACTATGGGAGCAGCACATTGATCAACTACGAGTCCGGGTCTTGAACTCAGACAACCAGCCAGGCACCTGACACGCAATAGCAGAACAACCCAGGGTGCAGACACCAACCCCCATATAACAACGGCAGAGACACTTATCTTGCAAAGAGGAAGTCCCGTAGTGTCCTTCTGAGGTCTCAGGCTCCAGTCCCTGCTGTGCCACAAGTTGGCTTTGAGACTGTTCCACAAGCAGGGACCAGAGATGCGGCAGACCCATCCACTTGGGCCGCTGCCCCAGGAACAAGTGAGGTGCGCAGGTCCAGTCGCACCCATCGAAGCCCTGCCTACCTACGCGATTACGTATGGTAGGCAAGTGCTGATTGGAGGAACACTAACTAGAAGGGGAGGGGTGTTGTATCTGACCAAACATGGCCAAGGAGTGGAGTCGTCTAACAGACTCCATTCATTGGCTCAGCCACTGGCGGGAGAAATGAAGTCCCGTCAGTGGCTGAAGCTTTGGACAGCACCGACTTAAAAGCCGGCGCCTGTCGCAACTGAGCGGCTTTTTGGATTAAGACTGAAATAAAGACTGCTTACCATTCCTGCTGTGTCCTGCCTCTCAGTTACGCATGGACCCATCTAACAGCAATTATGTTTCTAGTAATTAGTCAGAAAAATCAATGAATTAAAACATATGTCGGCTGTATTGGAAGAAGTACCAAATAACACAGAGCAAGAGGCTCCTTAACTGCAGAAACCTCAGTATTCAGACAAATGTTTTTATAGAATAGGTCAGCTTTAGGTCACACTTCACCAGCTAAAGGCGTTGCCTCTACAATAGGTGGAACAGAATGCTATATCTATATCCCTTAATCATGCCAAAGAAATTCAAACTATGCTTGCAAAAATTCCAAAATCTGCTGCAAAGCTATCTGGATTCTATGATTTCATTGAGAATATTTTCCTGGTTGGGAATTTTGGAAAAATATACTATAAATGGACAACTACTTTTAGTTTTCATTCATAGTGTAGTTTGTTTTCTATTTTTGTAATACAGTGTGCTTTCAATTTTGCTTTAAAAGTACTGAAGAAAGCATCGCAATTCCCCTGGCAACAACTAATTATCGATCATGTTCAAAATAAAGAATTCCATGATTCAGGAATGTGGAATAAGATTTAAGAGTAGAATACGAAATAACAGAGTTGAAAGAGATCTTTTAGTACAATACCCTGCTCAAGCAGGAGACCCTATACCTGGTGTCTACAACCTTAAACACTCAAGGAGCCATTTGGACCCATTTCCCACAGAAAAGAAAACACCGGGAGGCAATAATTTAACAACTGATGTGACTGGGTGGACGTGGCCAACTCAACGTCACTCAACTCCCACTCAGCCACCTCCTGCTCGGGAATATGGAGCGAGTTTCCATCCCCTACCATCACCCTTTCCTTCACAGGCCAGGCGAGGAGTGATGGGGAGGGAGGGGAGGGCCCAGCCAGTGGTGGGATCGGCCAACAGGGAGCTGCAGCAGAGAGCCAAAAGAGCCGCATGTGGCTCCAGAGCTGCAGGTTGCAGACCCCTGTCCTAAACCATTCCAGACAAATGGCTGGCCAATCTCTTTTTTTTAAAACATCTAGTAATAAAGTACTCACAACCCTGGGATGAAGCTGTTCCATTGGTGAATTGTTCTCACTGTCAGGAAATTTCTCCTTAGTTCTAGATTAGATCTCTCCTTGATAAGTTTCCATCCAATACTTCTTGTTCTGCCCTCAAGTGCTTTGGAGAATAGGTTGAACCCCACCCCCACTTCTCTGTGAAAGGCTCTTAAATATTGGAAGACTGCTATCAAGTCACCCCTAGTCCTTCTCTCCATTAGACTAGACACACCCAGTTCCTGCAACCATTCATCATATGTTTTGGCCTGCAACCCCCAATTATCTTTGTTGCTTTCTTCTGCATTCTTTCTAGACTCTCAACATCCTTTTTGTATTGTAGTGACCAGAACTGGACACGGTATTCTAAGTGTGCTCTTACCAAAACAGTATAAAATGGTCTAACAATTTACATAACCTCAATCATATCCTTCTGTTGATGCAGCTTTCGACTGCATTGGCTCTTTTAGTGGCTAAAACAAACTGCTGGCTTATATTTAAATGGTTGTCCACTAGGATTCCTACATCCCTCTCAGAATTGCTGTTGTTGAGTCACATACCTCCAATTCTATACCTGTGCATTTGGCTTTTCTTGACTAAGTGTAAATCTTATTTTTCTCACTATTAAATTGCATTTTATTGGAGAGGGCTCAATGTTCAAGTCTATCAAGATCCTATCTTCTAAATTCCCCCCAGCTTGGTGTCATCTGAAAATTTGATGAATGTCCCCTCATCTAAATTGTTTAAAGGAGACGTTACAGAATATTGCTCCTGAGACAGAACCAATACAGTGCAGTTGGTCAGCCAATTACAAATCCATCTAGTGGTGATGCTATCTATCCCATACTTTTCTATCTTACCAAGAAGTAGGTTGTGGTGTACTTTGTCAAATGCCTTCAGTGTACTATGTTCACAGCATTTTGCTGGTCCACTAATTTAGTCACTTTGTCAAATAATACAAGGAAGGTTTGTTTGGCATGATCTGTTTTTGACAAATTCATGTTGGCTTCTAATAATAGTTTTGCTTGTTCCTAGATATTTGCACATCTGTTATTTGATTTTTTTTCCAGGATCTTCCCAGGCATTGATGTCTATAGATTGATGTTAGGCTGATTGGTCTATAGTTTCCTGGATTCACTTTTTCCCCTTTTTTGAAGATGGGAACCACATCAACTCTTTTCCAGTTTTCTGGTACTTCCCTAGTACTCCAGCATTTTTGAAAGATATTGTTCAGTGGTTTCTGGATCATGTCTGCCAGCTCCTTCAAAAGTTCATTCTGAGTCTTTGCTTTCCTAACTTCATCATCAAATGCTCATATTATGCTTTGGTTATATGCCTCTCTTTCCATTTTTTTTATACTTAACCCTTTTTGTCTTTCAGAGTTATTTATGTAAACATGCTGGTTTCTTCTGGGATCTCTTATTTTTCTTTTTCAGTAGTATTGTTGTAAACTGAGCTTTTATAATCTCATTTTTCAGAGTTTCCCAATCTCCTTGAATTGTTTTCCCTGAAATCTCCTAATAATCATCCTAACAACCATCCTAATAATTATCCTAATAATCATCCTAGTAATATTCTAATTGTGTAAGAAGATTTAAACTTCTATATAAGGGGGAATAATTATGATGTATTATATCCTATGATTCTATGATGTTACTATATATTTTTGTTACATTTTATGGTACTGTAGCTTTAAGAAGGAAAGCCTTGTCTTTATTCCTTACTCATGGCCATCTTGGATTTAGTCAGGTATAAACCTGCCTCCACATTTTCTTCCTTCCTGGCTTTTCTCTCATTATTCCAAAACATCCTCAACATTACTGGATCTTCTCCCCATCACTGAAGCTCAGCTAAGTCTGACCTGTATCTGACCACAAACACATGTTCTTTAAAATTCATCCAGTTTACTAAGACTTTAGTAGTTAGTGACTAAATATCTATTAGTGTTATAACCCCTTGCATCTAAAACTGTTCCTAACTAGCTCAACAAACATTAAAACTCATCAGATTCTTCCCTTTGTTCTGAGCTTCTGTCCTTTGCATTTTCTTATTGAATTAAAGTTTATGTCCAAGGCATTTATAAAAGCTGGCAGTAAAATACTGAAAGTGGAGAGAGAGTGGTCTGTCAGGCTCAAGCACCAGATTCACACTTTTAGAATTCAAGCTAGCTACTTTATTGAATTCTGTCTATAATACAAGAATCACCTACACTGCTTGTCTTCCTTTAGAAGTAGACAGATAAGGATTCATTCTGTTTAATAGGGATCAGTCCTGGAACTCTTGTGGCTGCATAGCAATTCATGGCTAACTCCCCCCTTAATTCTTCTCCCTGTCTGGCTAGGCAATTCCTAACAAATCCTTGTCCCACACTTCTGTGAATCTATGGGTTATAAATCAGCAGTGATATCAAAGCTGAAAAGATTATCTGAAGACAGAAAGTATATCTGCAGATATAATTGACCTTCTTGCTAGTTTTAACCAGATTAATTTAAGCTTTAAACTTATATGACTCTTCCCTGCAACAATCTGGGAAGGTTTCTTTTTTTCCACATTTTAATCAGAAACAAGGAATAATGGATGGAAACTGAACAAGGATAAATTTTCTGACAGTGAGAACAATCAACCAGTGGGACAGCTTGCCTTTAGAAGTTGTGGGAGCTTCATCACTGAAAGCTTTCAAGAAGACACTGGACTGCCATCTGTCAGAAATAGTGTGGGGTCTGCTTGGGCAGGAGAGGGGTTGGACTAGATGACCTACAAGGTCCCTTCCAACTCTGTTAATCTGTATCAGATGTTATTGTTTAAATGTTCTTTAGGATGAGAGAACCAAAATCCATTCCCTACCAAGGAATTCACGGATTGATTTTATTTATTTTATTTTATTTATTTATTTGATTTATCAATCGCTTACAAGATAATAGGTATAAGTATAAACATGAATAAGAATACAGAAAATAGATATGAATAAATGGGGACAATAGAACAGGGATGGGAGGCAAGATGGTGCACTTATGCATGCCCCTTATTTTGAGCCACTGGCTCTCCCTCTATACAATCTGCCTCAGGGTGGTGGCTTGTTGTTTTAGGGGGTGGAAATCACAGGTGGGAGTGCTGCATTTGGTAACTAGGCAGACAGAAATGACAGAAATTAATTAATAGATGAAAATTTGCATTTGCTATCCACTTCAGCAGACTCAATGGCTGACAATACAGAAGAAACAAAATGCAATGATATGGTATAAATTTAAAAAAAAAATGCTAAAGCAGTCCTAGCCTTTGGAATAAACCCATATACCCTGTGGAATAAAAGGCTAATAAAAGACTAAACTATTAGAGGCCCAAGAGACAAGTTACTCCAGAACAGGGGGACAACTACAGAGTGGGCCTATAATCACTCCCTCTAGCATAGGTTGTGACCCATGCATCTGCTTGCTGAAAAGATACACAAGAAGGGTTGAACTCTCTGTGGAAAGATAGCCCTGCATGTACCCTCGAACCAATACATGCAGAGAATAATAGGTAATTGTCAATGCTATGACTGAGCTTGGGGGCAAATCAGTAGCCAGTGCAGCTATTGAAGGATCGTGGTTATGCTGCTAAATGTTGTTTAGCAGACAGAACATTGCACATTTTAGACCAATTCAGACCAATTTAGACTAATTTGCTAAATCTTGGTTAGCGGGCACGCCACTTGCACCAATTTTAGCTTTTAAGTCATCTTCAACGACAGCTTTAACACCTCTGACTGCGAGGGGGTGAGTCACCATCATTAGGGCCTCTAGATCCTCAAATATACACAGTTGGCCAACCAACTTTAAGCAGGAAGTCTGAGTCCAGAAGCATTCCCCAATCATAGGTCTGCTCCTTCAGGTGGGGAGGAGCGGGGAGGCCCCACCCAGAGCCAAAGATGGAACCACAATGGAGACAGTCACCAAATTCTGCTTCAGAGCCTGTTAGGAAAAGAACAGCAAGGGAAGGACTACAGTGCACTTTCCCTTCCTGTTCTTTGGTCTTCTCTTCTCCGAGGCTTTCCTCTCTTGGGAAGAGAGGGGGAAAGCAGGAATGGGTGGGCCTGAGCATATTAACAACAGAAAGAAAAGGCAGCCACACAATTTCCCATTCTTGTCATCATTTCATTTCTCTGCTGCTATCTGCAAGGATATTTCAGATTAAAAGAAACCAAAACTTGTGAGGACAAACAGAAAGTCACATATGAAAGCATTTTGAACCTGCAGGCTGAAATTATTAAACAAGAAGAGAGGATTATCACAGTTGGAGCAGAACTCAGGAGCATGATATACAGATTATACAGTATAATACTATATCTTTGAAGGTGTTTACTTCAATTCTATACCATTAGTATTTATCTCTTCATCCATCGTAATGACAAGAATAAAGCAACCGTGATAAAATAATAAATAGATTTATTACTTAAATAGCCATGGCCATAAACCTCAATGGGGCAGATAATAAATTGGCTGTTGGCTTTCTTTCAGTATCTTAAAAATAAATATAAATTATTTATTTATCATATTTATATGGGTAAAAGTTCTCTTCGCACATACATGCTAGTCGTTTCTGGCTCTAGGGGGCGGTGCTCATCTCCCTTACAAAGCTGAAGAGCCAGCACTGTCCGAAGACATCTCCCTGGTCATGTGGCCAGCATGACTAAACGCCGAAGGTGCACGGAACGCTGTTACCTTCCCACCAAAGTGGTCCCTATTTTTCTACTTGCATTTTTACATGCTTTCGAACTGCTAGGTTGGCAGAAGTTGGGACAAGTAACGGGAGCTTACTCCATTATGCGGTGCTAGGGATTTGAACCGCTGAACAAGCTTAGTGTTTTATCCACTGAGCCACCACTTCCCTCTTTATATAGCTACCTCTATATATGAAAATAACTCTGGGTGTCATACAGCAATCATTATATGTAACATTACATGGATAATCTAAATTTAGATTCACAGACACTGATAGAAACTTAATAATTCAAGTCCTAACCAAGTTTCTAAGAATTAAGCAGCATCTGAGCATATAACAGTTCCATGCAGGGTATTTTTTTTTTTTGTAAAAAACAATTTTATTATATTATATTATACACAACCATGTGAGATCACAGGTGCCAGTTCTTTAGCTGGTGTTGGCCTTCATTTGCATCACATTCTTCCCCAAAGATGTTGTAATAAATCAGCAAAGTATGTATGCAGATCAAAAATGTGTGGTCTTATATAATTGACAGATGGAAATTTTGTCAATGCACAGATAAGTGCTATCCAAGACTTTTTATTATGGCACCCACTGTTTCAATAATCACTGGAATTATTCAGTTTTCAGATCTTATCCATTTTCGCCTCAATCTTTCGTAGAAATTGACTGTATAATGCTTTTCCTTACCAGGAGTCTGTTTGTGTTTTGTATTACTTTATTTCGATATTCATGTTTTGTTTCCTGTACCTTCAGGAAGTTCCAATTTTTAATTTGCATGAATGCTTGTTCTTGACTGTCTTTTACATAATCAGCCAATTCATGCTTTTCTTTTTTGACAGTGAGTTTGACGTGAAGTCAAACTCTGCCTCCATTTCTATGGGACAAGGATAATCTGACGTGAAGTCAAACTCTGCCTCCATTTCTATGGGACAAGGATAATCTATCAATATCGCTAGGGGAATACAGTAGAACCTCTACTGTACGCTTCTGACCATGACCAATTCGGGTTCCAACCAAAAAATTCACAATTTTTTCCCCCTTCTACGCCATTTTTTTTTGTAAGCGCCAAATTTCCAAAATTAGGTTCAGGTCATGACCAAATCAGGTTGTGACCAAAGTTATGGAATGAATTATGGTCGTGACCAGAGGTTCTACTGTATAATGCATAATAAATGCAGGTAGACCTCTCTTAATGACCAGTTGCTTATTGATTGTTCAAAGTTACAATGGTACTTACAACCTGGTTCCAGAATTCTGACAACAACAACCCCACCACAGTAACAAGACAGCATTTCAGGTGCTTGGCAACCGGCTTTCCTTTACAGTTGGTTGTACTGTTCCACAGTCATGTGATGCAATTTGCAACACTTTTGCTGGAAACCAGCCTTTTGATTGATTTCCAGCAAAAAAAAAAAAACCTTCCCATAGTAATGTATTGACTCTCAGGTCAGTCATTTGACTTACAACCATCTTAGGATGGAAATTCTGAGCTATGCTACAGTTGTAAATTGGGGATTACCCAAAGATTGGAAATGAGGATTAATTGTTAAAGGAATAAAGAAGGGAAACTTTAGTGATTGAAACAAGTGGAGGGGCATAGCATTGCTATTAGTCCCTGAAAGAATTCTATGCCTTGTGTTGCTCAGGAGACAGCAGCATCAAGTGGACGCATACCTGTGGGAAGACCAAGTAGTCTTCTAATGTGAATGAGGTTGGACCTCCTATAATAGAATAGAATAGATATTTTTTATTGCCCAAGTGTGATTGGACACATAAGGAATTTGTCTTTGGTGCATATACTTTCAGTGTACATTAAAAAAAATACATACATCAGAAATCATAAAATACAACACTTAGTGATAGTCATAGGATACTAAATCAGCAAACAAACCATACTAGGAAACTAAATAAAAAATATAAATCATAAAGATACAAGCAACAAGGTTATAAGTTGTCTGTGTTGCAAGCATGAGTCCATCTGTTTCAGCTACACCATAAGCATGCCTTATGTGACTCAGTAGGATGCTCTAGGCCAGGGGTGTCAAACTCAAGGTTCATGTGCCGGATCCAGCCCATTGGGTGCTTAGATCTGGCCCATGGGGCCACCCTGGAAACAGTGAAGGACCAGCCTTTGGTGCCTCTGCCAGCAAAAACAGATCTCAGAGGGCCACGTAGCATCCTGCAGCCCTCTGCCAGTGAAAATGGGCCCTGCGGGGGGGCTGCACTCCCCTCCGAGTTCTGTTCCCAGAATTCCCGAGCTAACACGACTGGAGGAGGAATTCAGGGGGTTGAAGTCCACAAGTCTTAAAGCTGTCAAGTTTGAAGACCCCTGTTCTAAAGTTTAATGGAAGGAGCAGAATGGCGCAATACTGAAATGACAATGCTATCCCCATTAGCAAAACAAACTAAAAACAAAACAAATGGAGAAATGTTTCCCCTTTTGCATTTGAGCATCCAAGGAAGGATAGGAAAGAAGAAAGGGAAAGAGGAAAGACAAAGAAAAAGATGGGATGATGGGAAGAGAGCAAAAAAGGAAAAAGAAGAAAAGGAAGGAAGGAAGGAAGGAAGGAAGGAAGGAAGGAAGGAAGGAAGGAAGGAAGGAAGGAAGGAAGGAAGGAAGGAAGGAAGGAAGGAAGGAGATTATAATGAGATGGAGGGAGGGTCTGAGGGAAATCCTACCTTAGCACTTGGCCACCACAGGTACCCCCACACAAGTGATGTTGAGCTGGCCACACCCACCCCGATCATGCCCCCCAGCCCCTCCCGGTCAAACACAGATCAAACACAATCCTGATGTGGCCCTCAATGGAATCAAGTTTGACACCCCTGCTCTAGGCTCAGTTTGCCCACTGCTAGAACCAATGACTGTTTCCTCTTCGCCATCTCCTTTTCCAGTAAATGCCCTTGAGGCATTAATTACAGGATATAGCAAGCCTTTGGCCCTAGCAGTTTTAAGGGAAGCATACATTTTGTGTACTTAAATTCTGACTTTGTAGCTATTCAGTTGATTTTATTTTATTGCTCTATGTGGCCCAGGATAATGGGGTGGGTTTTAGCTATTTTAGGTTAAAAAAAATCAATGTCAGTGTGAATAGAAAGCTCCTAGATTCAAAAAAGGGTGCCACCCATTCACATCCAACAAACATTTGTTTGTGGAGGGATGAGATGGTCCTGTATGTTCTTTGAAAGTGCGAAAATGGTTTGTGTAAACTGTTGGAAGAGTTAATTACTGATAATTCTGGTGAAGACATCCATCCATCTGTTCTCAGTCTGTGATGCATTTCCCTTTGGCAATCATCCATTTTAATCTACGTAAGATTCTCTGTTCTAAATAAATATGCATTGGATTATATTACTGTGATGTAATATCAACATCAATTACAATTATCAATCAATTCTTTAAGATGCCATCATATCCTTTCAGACTCGGTTCCCATGAAAGAAATTGATTTGTTAAACCAAAGTTACAGCTGAGGAAATCTTCAAGCAACCAGTCATCCTCTCTCTTTGCATAACATTTCCCTCTTTTTTCCCAACACATTTTTATGGGTACTGGAAAGAAAATTCCCCATTGAGGCTGTTATCTTTTCCTCATTCCATTTTTTTAAAACTCCCACACTTTCAGTAAAGTAAATCTGCATTTCTTTCCTTCTTTCCTTTTTAAACTTTTAATCTTTAGTTTAAGTGATTTCAGTGTTAATGTGTGAATATCTTGAGTTTATTACTCATTCTGGCTGGGCATTCTCAAAAACAAAAGAGATTCTTAGTCCAGACACTCCACATACAAAGAGGCAGAATGCTACAACAGAGACAGGATGGTAACACTTCAGACTATGAATTGGGCAAGGTTAAAGTTTTTGGGGTTTGGGGAAGAAACCACAGAGTCAGGTAGAGCAGGGTCCCACCCGGGGGTGACCGGTCTGGGGAGCACTCTGTCGGGCATTTAATGGTTCTTGTGTGTGCTGGGTAGGGATCAAGGACAAATGGAGAAGGGAGGGAGGAGCGGGCCGTCCGCTCTCGGCTCAGGGCGTTCTCCGCCGTTCCTCTCTCGGTCTCGCTGCTCCCCAGCCCGGAAGACGCTTCAAAGGCTGGGGGTTTCCGGCACCCGTTCAGGCCCTTGCCGCGCTCCACAGTGCTCCATTCTGCCTGCCTGCCTTGTTTCTGGTGAGAATACTTGCTCTTTTTATCAGCCGAACCTGCTCTGAAATGAAGAATGCAGGCAGGCAGGCAGAACGGAGCACTGTGGATTGAACGCGCGTGGCACGGCGGGTGGGGTAAAACGGGCGCTTCGGAGGAGCTGCGGCAACAGGAAAGCCACACACACCCCCCGGCTTCTTTGAAGCAGTTTATTCCTGGGCTGGTGGAGCAGCGAGAGAGCGACTGAGAGAGGAACGAGGCAGACACCTGAGGGAGGGAGGGGAGACACCTGAGGGAGGGAGGGAGACACCTGAGGAGGGAGGGAGACACCTGAGGGATGGGGCTGAGGGAGGCAGGGCTGAGGCGCTCCCTGAACTTGGTGGTTTGCTGGCAGGCGTTTTTATTACCCGACTAGGTAACAACATCAGATGTTACCTGGTCAGGTAATGAAACGTCTGCAAACCACCAAACTCCTGATTCTCCCCCTCGGTCCTTGAAAAATTGTTAGTGCTTGAAACTGGTCCCTGGTACAAAAAAGGTTGGGGACCACTGAGGTGAAGTATTCCAGACATTGACCACTCTGCTGCTGAAGTCGTATTTCCTGCAATCAAGTTTGGTGCAATTAACCTTGAGTTTGAATCTATTGTTTGCTCTTGTGTTGTTATGGTTGAAGCTGAAGTATTCATTGACAGGTAGGACATTGCAATATATGATTTTATATACTATACTTAGATCGGACCGAAGACAGCGTAATTCAAGGTTTTCTAGGTCTAGAATTTTGAGTCTGGTGGCATAAGGTATTCTGCAACGAGCAGAGGAGTGGAGAACTCTTCTTGTGAAATATTTCTGGACTTTCTCAACTGTGTTAATATCAGATACCTAATGTGGGTTCCAGACTGATAAGCTGTATTCGAGTATTGGTCTAGCAAATGTTTTGTATGCTCTAGTTTTTAGTGTGATATTACCAGAGAAAAAGCTATTAGGTTAACAACTCTTAACACCTTTTTGGCTATGTAGTTCCAGTGGGCTCTAGCATTTAGGTCATTAGAGATGAGTACTCCAAGATCCTTGACAGAGTTTGGATCATCAACAAGGTCTTGACTATTCAGCCTGTATTTTATTTTCTGATTTTTTTTTGCCAATATGTAGGACAGAGCATTCATTTGTTGAGATTTGAAGTTGCCATTTGTTTGACCATTCTGATACATAGTCAAGGTCTTTTTGAAGGGTAGCAGTATTGTCTGTGTTGTTGAATAGCTTTACATCATCAGCGAAGAGAATGCAGTTGCTCTTGATATGATCACAGAGGTCATTTATGTAGAGTATGAAAAGAGTTGGTCCTAGAACACTGCCTTGGGGTGTTGATGCCCATATTCATTCTAAAATATGATTCTGCCTTTGTTGTTTAAAATGGTGCAAGCAATATCACCAGGCCCAGTCTACTTGATAATGTGTTAGCATGAGAATGTAATGATGTGGTGACTGACAAACAATTAAAAGCTAGTTCTCACAAACCAGTCTGGGAATTGCATCAAGTCAAAATAAAAATGGAGACTCAAATGATTTGACTGCTGGTCCACACTAAGACAGATACAATTCAGTTCAGATCTCCTAAATACCCACAGATTATATTGCCAAAATTCAATGGCAAATGCTCTAATTCTGAAGGGTGGGATAGATGGTATGTTGGATGGGAACTATTCCCACCCCCCCCCCCCACCCCAAAGTTTTCCATCCAATTTCCATTTACAATAAAACATAGGTTGGGGGGAGGGGATGGGCTGAAAAATTCACTCCTGGCGATATCCAGAAGATTTCCTGCAACTCTTTTGACTTCAGATGATCAAGCTACAACCCCCTGACTCCTCAAATATTGCCCATCTTGCTGTAAAGGAGGCATAGCAGCTTTATAATTAAAAACCCACACAAAATAGCAAGGGAGTACTTTAAGGCTCTGTTCTTCCCAAGGCAAAATCAGCTCTAGATTTCTCATTTAAGAAGTGAATACATTGTGTGGTAAGCCCTATGAAATGTCAAAAGGGGTCAATTCATTCTCATCAAGCTCTCTACCTAAAACTTGGGAAGTGGTCACAATGTAAAATTTCCCCTCATCTTTATTTACCTACAGTGGGCCATCTTAGAAAATAAAATGGCGGATGGCTGCAGTCCAGTGCTATAGATAACCATACTGTCACATTATTCTGTTCCAGGATAAGTATCATAATGCAGAGTGCAGAAACTGATTAAGAAATGGTAAGCAAAGGAATTAAAAGTATGAGATAAGAGAAAAGGAAACACAGATAAAACCATTTTATCCCAATACCATTCAGAACTGAAGAAGCTTCTTGGGTGAGAAGCAAAATGTTTTCAAGGAAATACAAAATCTAATTGCCTTTTTAAAAAGCACCTTTGGGACAACTATAACCTGGATGACTGAGAATCTCCATAGACATTAAACATTCAGTGGTCAACCAGTCTTGTTTCCTCCACATCCATACACCATTTCTGACAGATGGCAGTCCAATCTCTTCTTGAAAGTCTCAAGTGATGGCGCTCCCACAACTTCCGAGGGCAGGATGTTCCATTGGTTGATTGTTCTCACTATCAGAAAGTTTCTCCTTATTTCCAGGTTAAATCTCTCCTTGTTCAGTTTCCATCCATTATTCCTTGTCTGGCCTACAGGCGCTTTAGAAAATAGCTTGACCCCTTCCTCCCTGTGGCAGCCCCTCAAATATTGGAACAGTGCTATCATGTCTCCCCTGGTCCTTCTCTTCACTAGACTAGCCATGACCAGTTCCTGCAACCATTCATTGTGTGTTTTACCCTCCAGTCCCCTAAATCATCCTGGTTGCTCTTCTCTGTACTTTTTCTAGAGTCTCAACATCTTTTTTATAGTGTGGTGACCAAAACTGGATGCAGTACTCTAGGTGTGGTCTTACGATCGATCACTAAACGAACTGTTGTAAGTCGAGGACTACCTGTATTGTGATTTGTTTATTCTCTCTGTTTGACCAACCCATCTCAAAATATTGCTTCCATCCTGATCAGTCACTTAGTTTGAAAATATATTCACGTCTCAAGAAGGAAAGCCAAACTTTAAACTAGGATGAAATTTCAAATTTGTTCCTTGGACCAGAAGAGGTGAGAACCTGAATAAGGCATAGTAGTGTCACAGAAATCTTTGTCATCTCTCCCAGGCTGCTCCCTTAAAAATGAGAAATCAAGGATTTCTCATTGCCTATGTACAGATATTTCCTGCAATTTCAAATATGTATAAGTAGTCCTCAATGTATGACCATAATTGAGCCCACAATTACAGTGGTAAATCATGATGGTCATTAAGCAGGTCATCACATGACCCTGACCAATTTTACAACCTTTTTTGTGGCGGTCGTTAAGGAAACTCACTGTTTACTATGGGATGTTTTTTGCTGGAAACAGGAAGTAAATGCCAGTTCCCACCAAAAACAACTTAAATTGCAGTGACATGACCACAGGACACCACAAACAGCTGTAAATGTAGGCAATTTGCCAAGCACTCAAAATGCAATCACGCAACCAGGAGGGAGCGGCTGTCAGAATTTCAAATCCAGGTGATAAATACCTTTTTCAGGGTCCCTGAATGGTCACTAAACATATATGTAAATCTTTAACTAAGCCAAGAACATGGGCTAGTTCCAAAAGTGAGCAAGGCTGAACTTTAAAAATTAAATTAAAAAAGGCCTACCCTGACATGGCGTCTTTCTACAGAACAATCAGATCTTTAGAAACTGGCTTCATCAGTTCTTGTCTCTTTGGTTTCTCCCCACCTGCACCAACATGACCTGAATAAAAACTAAAAGGACAACCTTGCTGTCAAGCAAAACCAAGCATTTAATAGTGAGCACCATACCATGTGCACTAATCAACCAGGTGGCAAGAAAATAGGGGCAGTCAGGCACAACACAGGTTATGTAGACAGTAAACACAGCATCAGACATAAAGATCTCAAGTGCCTACATACAAATGCACAAAGTCTTGGGAACATCAGGGTGAACTCAAACTACGAATACATGAAGGTAGATATGATTTAGTTGGAATAACAGAAACTTGGTGGGATGAAACCCATGATTGGAACATACTGGTAGCAGGATGCAAACTGTTAAAAAAAACCCAGACCCCATAAAAGAGGAGGTGGAGTTGCACTGTATGTAAAGGACCACTATATTGCTACAGAAATGCATGAAACCAAAGATGAAAACCTCCTAGAATGCATATGGGTCATAAAAGAAAAAAAGAATGACATGGCCATAGGTGTATATTATAGGCCACCCAACCAAGCAGAAAAAATAGATGTCCTTTTTGCCAACCAACTCACAAACATATGCAGGAAACACACAACAATAGTAATGGGGGACTGCAATTATCCTGATATCAATTAGAAAACTAATTCTTCACCAAGTGAGAAATCAAATAGGTTCCTAACCAACCTAGCTGAGAACTTTGTTGTCCAAAAGGTAGAGGATGGAACTGGAGGGACAGCCATACTGGAGTTAATTCTTACAAACAGAGAAAAAATGATAGAGGGAGTTGTAACTACAGGAACCTTGGGTGAGAGTGACCATGTCATACTATAATTCAACATAACACAAACACAAGCAACAGAACATAATGACACTAGAGTCTTAAATTTTAAATGAGCTGATTTCAATAAACTTAGAGAGAACTTGGGAAAGATTCCATGGATGAAAATCCTAAAGGGGAAAACAACTCAAGAATCTTGGGAAACTCTAAAAAGTATGATCGTAGAATACCACTGAGAAAGAAAAGCAAGAAATCTAAGAAGAAACCAGCATGGCTGCACAAAGATCTCTCTGGCAAATTGAAAGAAAAAAAGACAAGTACAAAAAATGGAAAGAAGGACATACAACTAAGGCAGAATATCAGCAGATAGCCAGAATCTGCAAAGACGAAGTCAGGATAGCAAAGGCTCAGAACGAACAAAGACTTGCAACAAAAGTCAAAGATAATAAAAAAAGTTTCTTCCAACATATAAATAACAAGAAAAAAATCAAGGAAACAGTCAGTCCACTAAAGAGAGAAGACGGCAAGGAAGTATCAGGCAACAGAGAGAAAGCAGAACTGCTTAACTCATTCTTTGCATCGGTCTTCATGCAAAAACAAACTATAGCTCAACCCACCAAAAACATAACTGTAAAAGACAGACCAGAAATAAAAGTTAAAATAAGCAAAAAAATAGTAAGAGAACACCTGTCTGATCTTGATGAAAGCAAATCACCGGGGCCTGATGGATTACATCCCAGAGTTTTAAAGGAGCTGGCCGAGGTCATCTCAGAACCACTGCACCATATCTTTCAAAAATCCTGGAGCACCGGGGAACTACCAGAGGACTGGAAAAGAGCTGATGTGGTTCCCATCTTCAAAAAAGGGGAAAAAAAACAGATTCAGGAAACTACAAACCAATCAGCCTAACATCAATACCCAGGAAGATACCAATCAGCCTAACATCAATACCCAGGAAGACTGGAAAAGATAATTAAAAAACAGATCTGCCAACATCTAGAAACAAAGAAAGTAATAACTAGTAGTCAGCACAGGTTTGTTAAAAACAGATCATGCCAAACCAAATTTATTTCATTCTTCAACATAGTGACTAAATTAGTAGACCAGCGAAATACTGTGGACATAATATACTTAGATTTCAGCAACACATTCGACAAAGTAGACCATAACCTACTTTATGGTAAACTAGAAAAAAAGTGGGATAGATAGCACCACCACCAGATGGATTTGCAACTGGCTGACAAACCATACTCGACGAGTAGTCCTTTATGGGTCTAAGTCTACATGGAGGGAAGTAAGCAGTGGGGTGCCACAAGGTTCCGTCTTAGGCCCAGTACTCTTCAATATCTTCATTAACGACATAGATGAGGGAATAGAAAGGGAACTTACCAAATTTGCAGATGATACTAAGCTGGCAGGAATAGCTAACACCCAAGAAGATAGGCTCAAGATCCAGATAGATCTTGACAGACTAGAACACTGGGCCCTATTTAATAAAATGAAATTCAATGTAGAGAAAAGTAAAGTCCTACACTTAGGCAAGAAAAACCAAAAATACATATATAGACTGGGTGAAACCAGCTTTAATAGCAGTAACTGTGTGAGAGATCTTGAAGTTTTAGTGGACAACCAGCTAAATATGAGCCAGCAGTGTGCAGCAGCAGCCAAAAAAGCTAAGGCAATCCTAAACTGCAGTAACAGAGGGATATAATCAAAATCATGTGAGGTACTAATACCACTCTATAAAGCCTTAGTAAGACCACACTATAAAAAAAAAGATGTTGAGACACTAGAAAAAGTACAGAGAAGAGCAACCAGGATGATTAGGGGACTGGAGACTAAAACATATGAAGAACGGTTACAGGAACTGGGCATAGCTAGTCTAGTGAAGAGAAGGACCAGAGGAGACATGATACCGTTAGGGTCTTCCAATATTTGAGGGGCTGCCACAGAGAGGAAGGGGTCAAGCTATTTTCTAAAGTACTCGAAGGCCAGACAAAAGTATAATGGATGGAAATTGAACAAGGAGAGATTTAACCTGGAAATAAGGAGAAACTTTCTGGCAGTGAGAACAATCAACCAATGGAACAGCTTGCCCTCGGAAGTTGTGGGAGCGCCATCACTTGAGACTTTCAAGAAGAGATTGGACTCCCATCTGTCAGAAATGGTATAGGGTCTCCTGCTTGGGCAGGGGGTTAGACTAGATGACGTACAAGGTCCCTTCCAACTCTGTTACTGTATCTGTTATCTGACTTCCTGTGGGTTTTACTCTGCTAAGTCATAGCCAACTTTAGGCGATGATGCTCATCTCCATTTCTAGGCCATTGAGCCAGCGCTGTCTGTTTCCTCAGTCATGTGGCCAGTATGATACCATGCCACAGCACAGACTGTGCGGTGAAACATGAAGCGCTAAAGTGGTATGTATTTATCTCCTCATATTTACATGCTTTTGAATTGCTAGGTGGGCAGGAGCTGAGGCAAGTGACAGGAGCTCACTCCATCACACATGGTAGGGCTCCAACTGCCAGAGCCCAGACCTTCTCCAGTGTGTTATAAGCCACTGAGCCACCGGGCCTCTCAACATGACCTGATCACATTTATTTTTTCTGCTATGCCCTCATGACATCACCTTCTTCTCATCCACCACCCCTGAGTGAGACTGGTTTAAGTCCTTGACTGCTCCAGTGTTAAAGCAAGTTTTGCCCCTTTATTCTGATACTGTCTGAGGAAGCCTCAAATTGTGTAAAATTTGTTAGGTTTTAAGATCTATTATCTTGGAGGGAAGAGGTAGGTGTGGGTTTTTGCAAGGTGCAAAGGGGGCAAATGACATGTCAGTGATGGCGTGACATGCAGACTTGTGTGAGCCATTATGTCATTACACATAATCTGGCCGCTTGCATGCTGACATCATAATGCACGTGTGTCATCGTTTTGAAATCCTCTTGGCTTCTTATGGGTACCATTGAAATCAGATGAGTGCAATGACTTGGAACAGAGGCAATAGAGACAGGATAAGGATCAGGAATGGAAGAGCAGATTACATGCTGGTATTGTTTTCTCTTGAATTAAGGAAGGGTGGAGAGGAGTTCAGCTCAGAAGTGGGAAAGGCCCTCCAGTGGCATGGTGCCTGAGGGCCCCCGTACCTATTCCAATAACCTGTTAAAACACACAGAAGAAAGATACAGCATCCTGGCAGGGTTTTGTCTAATCATTATGTCCCATTTTATGGCTCCATTTTATTCTGATCTCATGAGCAGATTCAGTCTTGCTACCCCTGAGAACTGGCAAAGTTCAGTCCCCCTACTGACCCCTAGTGGCACAATGCAAACCAAAAGGAATTTATTCCCAAGTGGTATTAAATGAGCACTTTGGAGAGAAAATAAAGATTTAAGAGCAATGCGGCTTCTCCTGTACACTGTGAAGGCAGAGGACAAGACTGGGCAGATCTGTGGTTTGAGTTATATAGATATTTCAGATATGCAGCTTTTTATTTTGAGGTCAAAACAAACACTTGCCTAGTTAAAAATTAAGAAAGGCTAGTTTGGTTCCTTATCAGCAATTGGTTCCTTATTTTCTCATAGCAGACAATCAGATTAATGAAGATATTGTTTTTCATCTACTGTATGTAGGCAATATTGAAGAGCCACCTCCCCAGCAAGCAAGTTCCCCTAAAACCATGGGAGCAGCAAATAATCCACATTGGATTTAGTTACATGGAGCCCAACAATATAGCCTGCACCTTATGTGGCTGTTATTATTGAGCATGTTTTCTTGATGAAGAGCTTAGTGTAGTTTAAAATTTATTGGGATGTTAAAATTTATTATACTTCATTTTTAAATGAAGCTTATATCTAAAATGGCTTAAAGGAAAAATTCGGCATATGTTTAGACCTCAAATATGTTCAAATGTTGCATGGTATGCATGTATGTGTATGCATACAAATATATGCACACTCATCATATGTAGTCATTTTATATTGTAAGCAGCACAGTGAGTGGTAGCATTCCCACGATAAAGAAATGCTTTGCCCTCCATGACAAACAACCAGCTTTGCTTTCCTGTAATCCTGGCATACCTTATTTTCTTTTGAAGTGCTTCCTATTCTAAATGATCTCCATTTGAAAAGAGGAGGGGGGGGAGGAGGAGGAGGAGGAGGAGGAGGAGGAGGAGGAGGAGGAGGAGGAGGAGGAGGAGGAGAAGAAGAAGAAGAAGAAGAAGAAGAAGAAGAAGAAGAAGAGGAGAGGAGGAGAAGAGGAGGAGGAGGAAGGAGGAGGAGGAGGAGGAGGAGGGAGGAGGAGGAGGAGGAGGAGAGGAGGAGGGGAGAGGGAGGAGAGGAGGAGGAGGAGGAGAAGAAGAAGAAGAAGAAGAAGAAGAAGAAGAAGAAGAAGAAGAAGAAGAAGAAGAAGAAGAAGAAGAAGAAGAAGAAGAAGAAGAAGAGACTGCAGCAAGTCTTGCCCAATTACTACCAAACTAATTGAGAGGCAGAGTTTAGGAGTGGAGCTTTAGGCGGATCTGACAAGGGGCGGGGCAGTAGCTGAGGAGGCAGGGAATCTAATGAGGACCAAGAGTGTATAGAAACACCTGTCCGAGTCACTGGCTTCTGAGTGTCTCTGCTTAACCTGCCAGGTGTTTCATCATCAAACAGAAGAACCTGGCTCTTCTAGTCAGCCTGGAATGAAGACAGTCACTTGGGCTTCCTTCTTCTTCTTCCCACTGAGAGCCTGAAACAAGCCTGCATCATTTCTCAGCATCCACACCTACCATCCACAAGAGAAACAAGTGATGGAGCAAGGTCAGTGAAACACGATGCTTCTTTGTGTTCTTCTCCTTTCTCTTTATTCTTTTGAAAGCAATCTTCCGGAGGTTGATTTGACTGAAAAGAGTGCTTTAATGTAACTGCTTGTGCTTCAGGAGCTTTTCCTGGTTTTACCTTTTCTGGTTGATGAGGACTGAGTATCAGTAAGAATCATGAGGGGCTGAGTTACATGCCACAGTTACAGCAGCCTTGCTGTCTGCTGGATGGCGCTCCAGTAGGTTCCTCTTCCTAGCTGTAGCTCCTGTCTCATCTGAAGGCTCTCCTTGCCTTTTGCTTTGAACTGGATGATTCACGTCACCTAAATTCTGCCTAACCACGCAGGAAGATTACTGAACATTAGTGGTGGCCCGAGCAAAGCAGAGTCATCCAGCTACTTCATCACATGGTCAAAATCCTGCAATAATGGTTTTGAAGCATTTCTATCTGCAAGTTACAACTCGATAGAAGCCCACTGTAGAGCCTCTGGACTCACATCCTAAATGTTCTTTTTTTTTTTTTTTTTACTTAGAAACGATGAAATCAAATCCTTAGGCAGGCATTTATGTGGGGATGTACAGAGACTGGGTGGAGTGATAAGTATATCGTGGGTGACGTACATAGAAAGACCTCAGGAATTTGATCTTCTCAATCAGCATTCTAAGAAAAATCAGTATGAGCTCACCTGATTTGCATCTCTCAAACAAACAAAATTACAATATTCTTTCAATTTTATATCTCTGAATTTGCAATGTTATTGTAAAAGCCTGCTAATGTATATATTTAAAGAGGTGTATATTAGGATAATGTACGGTTAAAAATCCACTTATGTTGATGAAACAAGTTTATAAACCTACATTTCTTGTGAAAATATGTTCAGCCATTTTATAGATGGCCAAATGTTAACTTTTGTGCAGATTTCACACAGAACTATAGAATCAGGATGGGATAGATTTGAACAAACCGTAACACTGCCATGGACAGTGGTTTGAGTGAGTTGTTCTTTCTGCAGTGCATGCATTCAAACGTATATTTAATGGCCTTTAAGTCTTCCCTGACAAGATATATTGCAGTTGAGTCCAAGTTGACTTAAGATGTAAGATGTTGAGAAGAATGTGTTGGCACTGAAGGGGTGCAAGATAACGTTTGTGAAACTGCATTGCTTTGGGGTTGGAAGAAAACTTGAACAAAACTATTTTCAGTTGGCATCCCCATTCTTTTTCTCTCTACCTGCCCAAATGGTGAGAGAAAAACAAATTGGCCTAACTCCTGGTACTAATTAAATAGTTGGACAAGGTATTTCAACAGCAGGAGACTGAAAGGTGGAGCAATAGAACCAGAATCTCCATGTGGTAGAAATGGGCTCTTTTAAAGAACTTTATAGGTTTTAACTATTCCAGCACTGACAGTTGCAGGGGAAAATGAAAAAGCTTTTAGCTTTATGATTAAAACTATTGATAGGTTTTATTGATCATCAGGAATGGGAAAGAGGGGAACCAGGATTGATCATCAGGAATGGGAAAGAGGGGAACCAGGAAAGGGCCAGGATTCAATCGGAAAGAGTATGCTACTCCCTGAATCAATGATTTGGTCACTTGTGTTTCTGCCTCCACTCCAAATGATATGCAAGATGTCAGTTAGTATATTTAGACATTAATTCTGTTCCACATTGTTTGATGGGTCTTTCAGGCAGGAAGCCTTATCCCTTGTCTCTTTCACTGCCTTTTACAAACAGCATCACAATTGTTCTTTCATTCTGAAGAACTTCCATTCTGGAGACCGGAGGAGGACTCGTGTCAGCAGTACAGCGTGCTTAATCTAGTGTATGCATGTATCATGGATTTCTTTGTTTTGTTGCTAGTAAATATTAACATTTTAAATTACATGCTGGAACTGCAGTCAGTATGTATCTTATAGAGTTTCCTTTCCTCTCCTATTTTGTCTTGTAAATCAGATGGCCAAGTAGCAAGGATCATTCTGGAAGATGACTTTTTAATATCAAGGTCATACAATCCTTAAGTTCTACATAGGTGGTCCAGGATTGCAATCATAGTCGCTTCTAGTGAGGTTTATTTAAGAGCAGCATTTGCTGTGTATGCTATCTTATAGGTTTTAGCAGTAGTCTACTTGATGCAGAATTCTAGGAGTCAACTAGAAGTCACCCAGGTTTAGGAAAGCTGATGTAATGTACATTTTGTTCACATATGGTGTGCCCACAGGAAGATGTGAACTCAACAGTACCTTCTTGCTCATGCTCTTTAGCAACATGAGATAATTGGTTACTAATGATTTGTTGTCATTGTTAGCCCTATCCTCCATGAATTTTTCCAATCTCATTCTAATGCCTTCGAGGTTGGTGCCAATATTGTAGGCATGACGCTAAATTAAAATTAAACTACTTCATATTCACATGATGTGAGAACCCAGCAGTATGAAATTCAGAGCTATTCTTCTAGGCAGAAAGCAGTTTACAGGCAGACATGGATGGGTGAACTCAATTATTTAGACTTATCCAATAAACAATAGTTAAAATAAGTAAGTCTTGAAGTGATAACAGCTTAATAGAAGTGATGTATGAATCCAGCCATTAAGTCACCATCTAAATCCACCAGATCCATATTTTCTTTTCTTTTTTTTAAAGGCTTAAAGCACCATGACAAGGTTTGTATTTTAGGTTATGGGCAAAGCCTTATGGTAAGGCTGAGAAACTAGTTGACTCATCAGTATATGAAGAATCCTGTTCTGGGAGCAGATTGATTGCTGAAACATGCAAATCTATCAGGACTTTGCAGTTTTTACAGTAGGACGATGGGGATTAACAGCTGTTGGATTGAAAGAAGATGCTATAGTATAATTTTAGTCATAGAATATTTTATCAAAACCAGGTTATTTCTAAAGATATAGAAAAAATAAGGATGTAAGCAGCTATGTACCTGTCATGCCCCTGTTGGAATCTGATTCCGAGGGACAGGTGTAACAGCTGACAGGGAATGCGAGTGTGGTTCCGGTGGCTGTGGAGGAAACTGGGGAAGGGCACAGTCCAGTTGGGCATTCAGAGGAAGACCCAGGCCCACCCCCTCTTCATCCTAGGGCATGCAGGGAGGAACGGATAAGGGAGCAATGTGGGTTACGGGGGAGAAAAAGGCCCTGATTCCCTTAATTAGCTGCAGCTGGGAAAACAGGATAAAGAGGGTGTTTGCACACAACTCCTTGTGGAAGCAAAGCATGAATTATTTTGGTTTGTCAAGTCTTATCTGAGTTCTGGCATCCTCCCAACTGTGGGTGTTTCGGTATCTTTTGAAGTCTTCAATTCCTTATCCTGCCCTGTCTCACTAATTGCTGCAGTGTGGTTTGTGTTGGTTTTTATTTATAATTTATATGTACTTTGGGTTCCCACGGAATTTCTTCCCTTTGGGAGAGTTTTTTCTCCAGCTGATAATAACTGGACATTGGGGGCCAAGTTAGAGGTATTAAAGGGACTTTACTTATTTTTGTGACTTTGTTGCTTTTGTGCCACGCCCAGGGTCATCACAGTACCTATGTATTTATCTTACAATCATGGCACACTGGTTTCATCATGTGTGTGTGTGTTTGTGTGTGTTTGCACAAGAAGAAAAAAAACAAAGTGTCCATAATATCTTCTCAGGTTCCAGCGTGGAACTATAACACTGACAAGAAGTTTGGGAGAATTATAATTTCCAGGGGTCAGCATTAATGAGGTTTGGCTTGTTTTCAGACCCAATTTATAATTTCTTACCATTCTCCGGTGCAAGGGGAATCCCGAATTTAACTGTTATCTGTGGTTTAACTGGCTATTAAAGACTCGGGTAAAGGACAGACGAATGAACTCCACTGCCATTTCTAGATGACCGAAAGATCTCTTGCAGCATCGCCAGCGTGCTGCAGATACTTTTTGTGGTAATGTGTGTAATTAATTTAGTAGCGCTCTCTGTTGCTAGATCTCTTTGAGGGCTGAGTCAGAGGGAGGGGACATTGAAATGACTAGAGAAGCACATGGAGTGACACTCGCTGGGATGCCAAGAACATCTTACAGTACACTTCTTGGAAGAGCAAAAGAACACGCTTTTGGCATACTTCCACCCCTTCATGCTATATAATTCCTTGTTCGTGGCTAGGTTTTACATGTTTATTATCTATGCCATTCTACAGGAATAGGCAACATGGTATCCGTCAAGTCCATTACACAATCCTTAGTCCGAGATGTCAAAGCCAAATCCCATTAAATTCAGCAAGTCTTCCATCTGAATAAATGTCTGGCACTGCCCTGCACGAAGGCAAGACAAAATCAATGGATAGATTTCCCAAACCCTTTCCGTTTGTGTTGAGGGTGGTTTGCAATCTGAAAGTATCTATTTGCTTTGTCCTTAATGTCAAAAATCTCCTCCCCAAAAATATTTCCATCCTTTGCCCAGAAAAAAACTTATTCTTTCCTTGGCAGACATCAACAAGGTATTGACGAGAGCATCAGAAAGATAAGAAATAAATGGGATATCACAAATAGAAAGGAGGAAAGGTGAACAGTCCTATTTAATCCTAGATCCCTTGTCTTAATCCCATGCATTCGTTGGCTCACAATCTCCAACAGCTAAGAATGCAGCTGCAAAGGCTACCCATCTCTGCTGCAGTATTTATACCAGGGGCATCAAACTCACACGTGACATATTGGGACTTTTTCCCCCTTCGCTAAATCAGGTGTGGGCGTGGCCAGTGTGTGATGCATCCAGCCCACAGGCTGGGAGTTTGACAGCCCTGATTTTATACAGAGCTGGATACAACAGTTTATACATTCTGACTTCAGCTGGTGGGCTACAAATATCTGACCTCAAAGGACTTCTATGCTGCCACCATTTCCACTTCTTTGCAGTTGACTTCATGGTTGCTGATTTTGAAATGTAGATTGAGGTATGAGAGAATAGGGGGAATCCGGTGGTCTTGAAACCCTGCAGAGCTGGAAAATGGGAAGGCAGATTTTGCTGCCACAGATCTTAAAGGAGCTAGTGATACATTAATTCAGGGGACATGATGAGAATGGGCAGGGCCCGAGCAGATGCCAAATTGCCACATAGATCCCCATGGAAATACCTTTCTCTCCAGATTTGGGCAATTTATTCCATTTTTTTAAAAAAATATGAAAAATCCATTCCATAATCCAGATTTGGGACTAGCAATATTTGGCAAGTGAAAAAGTCATCATAGGAGGCCAACCAAAACTGTGTCAAATATCCTGACTGATGCAATTGGCTGTTGTTAACATGGTTTGATCTGCTTGTCACAGATAACCGGAAACTGGAAAGCAGGAGGAAAACAAGATTTTAAAATCTTCCAATTACATCAAATTCTGGGATGCTTCTCTCCAAGACTGATATCGTATGAGATCCTAAGGCTCTAAGCAATCTAATTCCCTTATCAAAGGATCTTTCGAATACTGTTGGCCCATAAACTGAATGTAACAATATCTAAGGCAAACTTTTTTACTATATATGAGGTTCGTGATTATTTACGTGAAAGGCAGTATTATGGAAATATTTCACTTACCCTATTAAGAAACAATTTCTTGTTTCATGCTCCCAAATTGCTCTCTTGTTTTAATGCATTTATTTACTCTTGAATCTGGGATATTCCTTAATTCCACAGAACCGAGTAGCACATACGGTCAAACCCGATTTTATCATCTGTTCATTAAAAGAAGGAAAACAAAACAAAAAAAATGCACAGCTTTTATGACTGCCAATAAAATCTAAAAATGAGGAAGTATAGATCTGGTGAAATTTCAGAAATCCCAGTGGAGTGAGCAAGATTTTCAGTGGCAAAAACTTATGCTTCTACTTAGGAGTGTCCGTTGAGTTAAGCAAAGTAAGAAAATACAGGCAAGCAATATTATTTGCATAAAATCATAGAGAAAGAGAGCACCATCTGTTGTCACACAAGATTATGACAGCATTTGGGAAGGTAGATGCCAAATCTCATAGAACTAACTATACACATCTATTTAAACCCTTCCTTCCAGAAAGGAAATAGCTTTTTCTCACTGAAAGCCAATTTTATAACCATTTCCCCAAAGATGTTGGCTTTTGTAGACTTTGGAGCCAATGGAATTCCATAGTTTTGATCAATTTCCAAAAACATAAAGTACTGTCCTTTCAACTGACCTATGAGATATGTCAGAGGTTGCAAGTGGAGGATAGAAAACATATAAGCCACGGCTGATTTGCGTATTTAATAATAATGCAATAAGCCTTTTGGTATCCAAGGGATGGGCACTGGCTAATTGTTGCTCCACTACATACTAAGGCAACTGTGTCCTACTAACTGAGAAATGGTAGAATGTTTATGAACTGCCAAAGGCATGACATCACCTCCGTTGATTCCTTGGGAAGAGAAAAGCAAATGTCAACCTGCGCTGCTGGAATGTGTAACTGTATGGGAAAGGTGCACCCACTGAGACCCCAAACTAGTCTGTTAGGGCTACTCTAAACTCTTCACTCTTTGCTGCCATCTGGTGGTTATCCAGATTTTGGAGCCCATTTATGGTGCTCCAATTCTACGATGCTTCTCAAAGTTTTACTACACTTTCACAGACATTCCAAATGTTGCCACCACACTGGAGTTGTTTTTGTTTTTTCATAAGACAGAGAAAATCATTATGGGGAGTAGTTATATTCATTGTATTTGACTCATGTCATTCAATTTAGTAGCATTTAATTCAATCTGTAATTCAGATCCAAATTTAGATTCTGTCTTGGCACTTAGGTTTGTTCTGGCCTTACCCACATTTTGTAGAATTTCTCTTGATGTGCTATTCAGAAGTGGAATTATAGTCTCACATTTTTAATTCTCATACCAACCAATCCTCCATATTATATTCTAGAAACAGCTGTAGTTCAAAAACAATATAGACTGGGGTGATTGGGTTCAAGCCCCATACCCTTTTGTTTTGAGTCATATTCTCTCCCTAACTTCCTCTTTACTTTCTCTTAACTTCAAGTTGGTAAGATAATAGCAGAGTTGCTACCACACCTTGTTGATGACAAGCAAATCTTAAAGATGATATGAATTGTCATCTCAACATAGATCATGTTCTTCCCACACTTTCCTTCCAAAACAACCTAGATCCCTTCCAACTTAAGCATTAATCCTTCTATTGATATTTTAGATGGGGCACTTTTTTTTTTTCTGTGCAAACCACTTTCCAATAGTTCACTGATGGTAACCAGATTGATCTCATGACTGCAATATCTCAACCACGGATAGGCACACCAGATAATTAATCATCAGCATTCCATCTCTGCAATTTTTCATTCTATAAGTGAGGAAACAACAAGAGGCAATTCAGTGCTTTGCCCAAAGTCACAAAGAAATTAATGCAGGGAGTTGAGAAATGCAGGCAAGCTCCCTGAGTTCCACTTCCATTTTGCTTGAGCCATCCAGCACTCAGACAAGTTGCAAGCTCCAAGGAAGTGGCACAATGTGCTAACTTTTCCAGTCTTTCTAAACAATATGCCTTGACTTAGGCTAGCTAAAGGATTAAAGGTGCATTGGGGGAGGGTTTTTTTGCTGTAAGAAAGGCTTGCCATTCCAAAAACCAGCCCCTCCACACACACACGCAACCGTTTGGGCACCAGAGACCAGTTCTGTGGAGAGAGGTTTTTCCATGGACCAGAGGGGTTTGGTTTCGTGTATTGCTAGCATCCTGTGGATGGGGTTTTGCTTGTTTGTGCAGACCGGTTTTTGGCATGCCACGTACCAGTGCCAGTCCACGGACCGGAGGTTGGGGACCTCTGCCATAAACCTGACTTGTACTTTTGCTCTATATATCTGATGCATTTGGCTTTTGGAAGGTATCGTGCTTCGTGCCAGACCCAGACATGTGATTTCTCACTTACTAGTTATTACATAAAATGATTCATGGTATCACTAAACATGCAACCAGCTTTCAAGTCTGTCAGCTATGGCATTAGGGTTCAGCCATCTCTAACTGGCTGGGCTCCAAAATGTACCGGGAAGGTAATTCTCAGGATCTGCTGCAAGAATGCTGGCTGGGATTTTATGGGATGTGCAACCACTTCCTATCTGGAGGGTTGTACATGGGGAGAGGCTAACTTCTGGCATGAATTGAACCACTCTATTTGCCACTTCCTCTATCTAATTCACAAAGAGCCAGATTGGGTGAGATGTCTAGAAAGGGTGGGGGGGGGAGAATCTTCATAAATTCTTCTGGGATCTATAGTGATCAAAGTACAACCGACAACAAAAGAATGAAAGAAAGAACAAGGGCCATGTGTTCAGTAGATGAATCGGGCCATCATTCTCAATGATACCTATCAGAAACCTCTCAATCAATATAAAGTACTGCAGCTTAGGAAACTGATCTGATGAATTCTTCTCTGGCAAGCCCTGCCTCAGTATAATAGGCAGTAAAACATCATAGACCTCGCATCCCTAGGGCCACATGTATCTCCCCCATAAGTGCATTTTGGAACCATGGGGCCAGGACTGAAAAGAGAAGGAGGGTTGGAGGAGAACCTAACTTCAAAGGAAGAGATGCTCCAGATATCCTGTTTTCAGGACACGTTATACCACTAGATGAAGTCTGAATGACTGGTCAGATGGCAGCTGCCAGGGGCAGCATCAGTAAATCTTCAAATGGGAAGGCCCTGCCCCACTAAAAAGTTGCCCCAGTACAATACCAGTGAATGGTTCAGCCTTTGGCAAGCACTCTAGTTCTGTAAGTAGAACAAGTGGAGAGGATTTTGATTTTGTTTATTTATTTTTCTGCCACGGAGATCAACCTTCTTAGCCTGTCCTTACTGGCCTCCACCGATTCCGTTGCATATGGCAGTCACCAGTGAAGTTGGAGCAATAGGATTACTGGGTGCACCCTACAAAAGGCCTTCATTACTTGCTGGCTGGATATTGAAGGTGATATCACAGGTGCACATGCATGTGCGTGCCCACGCTCACCCACACAGGCTCAGAGGAGTGAACTGAAACTCATCCCGGCAGTCCTGTAGTTCAGACCAGCCTTCATCTGAGTGTTTCTGCTTCATTGATCTGAAAAGGTTCCTGTTAGAACAACAGTTATGTAATGAAGAGCCAAATGGCCCACTTAAAAAAATGCATCTGTGTGTCTCCTAAGGAAGCTAATCCCCTGGATGAAATACTTGTTTTGACCCTCCCTTGTTGGAGATGCCCAAAGCCATTTTTCCTGACAATAAAGTTATTCAAACAGCACAACTTTATGTAATGAAGACAAAGATAAACAAAGGAGGGGACTGAAAGTCAGGTGGGTCTTGAACTGATTGGATATGGGTAGAAAAGGAAGGATGCTTCTCAGCTGCTGCTGAATGTGAGATGTGTGTAATAGTTGGTGTCACCTCCACTCAGCATCCAAGAGAGATCAAATGGAATAGAGAGGGGTGTGATTGTTCAGTTGGCAAGCTTATAGCATGTGTGCATACAGCATGTGTGGAGGAAGGATATGCAGGTAGGAAGAGGGAAGGACCAGCCCAGAGGATAACTCCCCCCTCACAGGTTTTGGTTTAGAGAAATGTTTCCCAAACTCAGCAACTCTCACTTGTGTGGATTTCAGCTCCCAGGCTGCACTAGGATTGCAGAAAACTTTGGGAGTTGAAAATTGTACCCTTGGAAATTTTCAGGTGAGAATTACTGGGCAGGTGTTGTATGACATTTGGATACATTTTAATAGACCGTTTTTAACGGGTCATGGTTTCACATAATTTTCAGGCCGGCCAATTGAATGTAGGGAAATTCTGTATGGCAGATTTAAACCACTTATCTTTCCTGCTTGATGCCAGCTGAAAATGCCTTTTAAAAATTGCTGTCTGGATTTCTAGCTTTGACAATGATCCTGGCTAAGTGGGTATTTAGCTAGAAGTGAGTCTTGTGTAGTCTCCCTGGTTCTTGACCTCTACAAGCCATGTCAGGAAAGCAAGTAACAACCATTTTCCTATGCAAGGGGAGTCTTTGAGATGTGTGGTTTTCATTTGCATCAAAGAATCATATTGTTGGAAGGTACATTAAAGGTCATCTAATCCAACCCTTTTGGTAAGTGCAGGAGTTGCTCATTCATGGGACCATTTCACAGTACAGTACAGAGACACGTCCTCAACTTACAACCACAATTAAGCCCAAAATTTCCACTGCTAAGCAAGAGAGTTGTTAAGGGTCTTTTGCCCCATTTTACGACCTTCCTTGCCCCAGTGGTTAAGTAAATCACCACAGTTATTAATGACACAGTTGCTTCCCCATTGACTTTGCTTGTCAGAAAGTTGCAAAAGGGGATCACATTGAGACCCTGCAACCATCATAAATATATATATATGCCAGTTGCCAAGGGTGGCCATGGGGATGCCACAATGGTTGTAGATGTGCAAAAAGGGTCATAAGGCATTTTTTTTCAGTGCAGTTGTAATCTGGAACAATCACTAAATGGATAGTTGTAAATCAAGGACTGTACATCGTCATTTCACTGATCCTGCAGTTCCTTGAGTTAGAAAGGCTTCCTGGTATAACCTTGTCAATGTCACTCCAGCCTTTGCGAGAGATGTTTTCTCCTAAGCCTTGGCTTTACAAGCCCCTTAGGAAAAGTTCAACAGACCCAAAACATTTCTCAGGAGTTCTGGTCCAGGAGAACTGGAAGATCATCTGTACTCTTCCCAATTTTCCTGGAGGAAAAGGCGGAATTGGAGCGGGGTGTGTATGTTTCTCTTCTTTATAATTGTCAATTATAGGTTTAGGGGGCTCCTTTGCTTCACTCACCTGCAAGAGTGCACCTGCACACTCACACCCAAACACACATACACAGAAGCTTTTCCTTCCTCCTTGTTTCTGCCCTCCTACTGGCCAGCCTTACCTTCCTATCCCTCCACTCTTGTCCTGTTTTAATGGAATTTCTGCAAGAGGGGGAAAAGAAAAGAAAGGAAGGGAAGGGAAGGGAAGGAAGGAAAGGAAGGAAGGAAGGAAGGAAGGAAGGAAAGGAAAAGGAAAAAGGAAAGGAAGGGAAAGGAAGGGAAGGGAAGGAAAGGAAAGGAAAGGAAAGGAAAGGAAAGGAAAGGAAAGGAAAGGAAAGGAAAGGAAAAGGAAGGAAAAAGGAAGGAAGGGAAAGGGAAGGAAAAGGAAAGGAAGGAAAGGAAAGGAAAGGAAAGGGAAGGAAAGGAAAGGAAAGGAAAGGAAGGGAAAAAGGAAAGGAAAGGAAAGGAAAGGAAGGGAAGGAAGGAAAGGAAGGAAGGAAAGGAAAGGAAAGGAAAGGAAGGAAGGAAGGAAGGAAGGAAAGGAAAGGAAAGGAAAGGAAGAAGGAGAGGAGAGGAGAGGAGAGGAGAGGAGAGGAGGGAAGGGAAGGGAAGGGAAGGGAAGGGAAGGGAGAGGAGAGAACAGGGAAAGGGAAAGGAAGGAGGAAAGGAAAGGGGGAAGGAAATGGAGAGGAAAAGGAATGGATAAACTGATTAATAAGTTGATTTCCCATGTTACCCTAAGCAGCAACCATTGATCAAAATGCAAAGAGCAAAAACAGCACCTTCCCTGCCTCCCCCCTCCCCCCAACCCACCCAGTTGGGACAGAGGCTTTGCTTATTAGGAAGGAGAGCACGGGTTTGGGAGCAGGGAGATGGATAGCTCAACCCCACATGTGCTGGCAGAGCTTGGAGAACAGGCCTTTTGCAGAACAGCAAAGAGAGATGGGTGGTGGTTGCCTTTGTGACAGGCTAGGAGTGGGTTGAAGATGCCATTGGGTGTCATGTCCTCCAGAATCCAGCCACCTCCTGCTACCTTATGGGTTCAGGTGGTGCCTTATAGCAAAGTAGGTCAGGAAAAACAATCCCTTTACGGGTGATTGGGTTTCAAGGAAATTCAAAATAAGCAGATGCTAAAGAAAGACTTTCTCAAATGGAAGCATTTAGCCTACTTCTTTCAGAGCCCAGGAATGTTTGTTATTTCTGCGCGCGTTTGTTTTTAAGCCTCTGTGGCCCACTTGGCCCCAGAGTGAACAAACCCAGCTTCCTTTACCCATGTCTGGGCTACCAATTGTCTGAATCCCAGCCAGCCACATCAGCCTTAGAGAAATACATGCAGTGTCCCATTTCTTTAACAAACATTTTATGACAGCCAGACAGCCAGTACTAGGCGAGAAATCAGGAGGCACTGAGTTCCAGTCTTGCCTTGGGCATGAAAGCTTTTGGGTTGACTTTGGGCCAGTCACTCTCTTTCAGCCCTACCCACCTCACAAGGTTGATGTTGTGAGGAAAATAGGAGGAAGAAGTATTAGATTTATTGCCACCTTGCACTATTTATAAAAAGAATAAAGGTGGGATATAAAATAACTTAGTTAATTTAAATGTGCTGTATCGGTAGGGAGGGTAGTTGGTTTTACTTTACTTTCTACTACTACTACTACTACTATTATTATTATTATTATTATTATTATTATTATTATTATTATTATTATTATTATTATTTTGAATGTCTGACCAGAGAGCCATACCTCCCTTACATGTAAAGAGCCCTTGTGAAGGCAACAATGTTAGTGATGGCTATCAAGTCTATCATTCTAATTTAGCATCCTTAGTGGCAGCTGAACTGCCTCTAATTCAGAAACTCTAGTGAAGAGAGGATCTCATCCAAAGAATGTGTTGGAATTTTTCAAGGCCTTTCCAAAATCCAGCACATATTTTTCCTTGGCTTACTTAGCATTACATCAAGGTGAGGCAAATTGAGAAGCTGCCAACATTGACGTTCCCATGTCCCTCCTAGAACTTGTTGGTCTGGTTTGGATGTGAAGAGAAAAAAAAAGTGAGCTGAAGCCATTCCTTTTACAGTTATTACACTTGCATTGCCTGGCACCATGCTTCTAACATCTGGCTATTTCTTCTTAAAGCCTTCGTGGGCTGCTCTTTCCTGCCAGTGAAAATTAGTTGTAGAGATCATAAATGGATTTTCCTAGTGGGATTTTTATTTATTTATTTATGCTTCTACAGAGATCATGCAATTACTGATATACAACACTAATAAAGCACATTATATCCACAAACACAAATATAACTTTAAAGCATCAATATATACAACACACACACACACACACACACACACACACACCCTATAGTACAATATATGAGTTGAAATATTAAATTAAGATACATCTATAATACGATCACAATTCTTAGTAGGATGTCTGATCTCAGTCATTACAACTAGTTCAACAAACCTTTGTTAAAACAAACCATGGCTTTATTTGATGAGATCTGTGCAGCTGAATTCTAAATCCAATGTCTCTTTTTTTCTACAGATTTTGCTGCCCATACATAATCCTTTCCCTAAGTGTTTCACAATGGCTATTCACTCCTCCTATCCAAGTCCCTAGTCTTAGTATAGTTGTGGTTGGGAAGTGGCTCAAAAATGTTTCATATATTTTAGAGTTACTCTTGAATTGCAATAAGAATCCTCTGGGAGTGGATTCTCTGCAGTCTTGTTATACGCCTATAAAGTTGCACAATATTGGAGAAAGGAACAAATCATTTATTGAAGCTGCCGAGGCTTCCATGGTAAACCGAAATTGCTCAGTTTCAGAAAAGTATAGGTAGTCCTCCCCAACTTACAACAATTTAGTTTAGTGACTGTTTGAAGCTACAACAGCACTGGGGAGGGGGGAAAGTGAGTTGTGACTATTTTCCACACTTCAGTTTAGTTTACTTTATTATCATCGCACCTCGTACAATGAAATCAAACACTGATATGTAAAGCTATTCAACACCACAGACAATACTGCTACCCTTTAAAAAGACCTTGCCTATGTATCAGAATGGTCAAACAAATGGCAACTTCAAATCTCAACAAATAAATGCTCTGTCCTACATATTGGCAAAAAAAATCAGAAAATAAAATACAGGCTGAATAGTCAAGACCTTGTTGATGATCCAAACTCTGTCAAGGATCTTGGAGTACTCATCTCTAATGATCTAAATGCTAGAGCCCACTGTAACTACATAGCCAAAAAGGCGTTAAGAGTTGTTACCCTAATCTTACATAGCTTTTTCTCTGGTAATATTACACTAATAACTAGAGCATACAAAACATTTGCTAGACCAATACTCGAATACAGCTCATCAGTCTGGAACCCACATTACGTATCTGATATTAACACAGTTGAGAAAGTTCAGAAATATTTCACAAAAAGAGTTCTCCACTCCTCTACTCATTGCAGAATACTTTATGCCACCAGACTCGAAATTCTAGACCTAGAAAACCTTGAATTACGCTGTCTTCGGTTTGATCTAAGTATAGTATATAAAATCATACATTGCAATGTCCTACCTGTCAATGAGTACTTCAGCTTCAACCATAACAACACAAGAGCAAACAATAGATTCAAACTCAAGGTTAATCGCACCAAACTTGATTGCAGGAAATACGACTTCAGCAACAGAGTGGTCAATGTCTGGAATACTCTATCTGACTCTGTGGTTTCTTCCCCAAACCCCAAAAACTTTAACCTTAGACTGTCTACTATTGACCTCACCCCTTTCCTAAGAGGTCTGTAGGGGGCGTGCATAAGCGCATCAACGTTCCTACCATCCCTGTCCTATTGTTTCTTTTATTTCTTTTATTTTTCTTATATGTATCCATGTATTCATACCTATGTTTTTACTTATACCTATTATCTTGTAAGCAATTGACAAAAATAAATAAATAAACCATCTTCAGTGCACATCATGACCATGAAAGTAAACACAAACGCATGTTCTTCACCCTCCACACATTGAACCGGAAATCCCCACCACCACATCAACACTGCACTATACAGCAGAATTCAAAACAGCTACTGTCCTGGGATAGAAGCTGTTTTTCAGCCTATTTGTCCTTGTTTTTATTATTCTGTACCGTCTGCCAGATGGTAATAGTTCAAAAAATGGGTTCCCAGGATGAGATGGATCTTTGAGAATGTTTTGAACTTTCTTAAGGCAGCGGGAGCTATAAAGCTCTTCCAAAGAGGGCAGAGGGCAACCAATGATCTTCTGGGCAATGGCATTAACCTTACTGCAGCATCCCCATGGTCCTCTGATCATAATTCAGACTCTTGGCAACTGAGTCACATTCATGATGGTGGCAGTGTCATGTGGTCATTTTTTGAGACCTTCTGACAAATGAAGTCAATGGGGAAGCCAGATGCACTTAACAACCATGTTACTAACTTAACTACAGGGATTTACTTAACAAGGTTAAGAAAGGTCATAAAATGGGGCAAAGTACTCACTTAACAACTGTCTTATTAGCAACAAGAATTTTGGGTTCAATTGTACCTGTATAAGCATCTTGAGTTGCCAGAATTTGGGTTTTTTCCCTTTATGATGGGGTTTCTTTCCAACTTGCTTGACGTAGTACAGCAGGGGTGTCAAACTCACGTCGTCATGGTGGTGTCATGTCAGGTATCAGGACTTTTTTTCCCCTTTGCTAAACGGGGCGGCGGCCTGGCCAGCAAATGACACATCTGGGCCATGAGCCAGGAGTTTGACAGCCCTGTAGTAGAGGATCTAGCAATTTTATACATGTTATTATTTAAAGAAGCCAGCAAGACTTGGGTTTAGCTAGCATCTCAATTTGATATAGAGCATTAATTTAATATACCAATCCTTGCTCCAAGACCAACACATTACATATAGGTTTTCAACAGTTATGGCAGGTATAAAGATTCATAATACTAAAATAGAAAGAATGTGGTTATTTATACCAGTGGTATGAATTAGCAAAAAAAGGGACTGTTTTTACTTATTAAAATCAAAAGCAGTCTGAAACAATTAAATAGGAAATGACAGTAGAAGGCTTATTTTCATGGAGCAAATTGCATTGTCAATGGAATAAAAATTCAGCTTCTTCATAGCACTTAGGCAAATATCTGATGTTGACATGAGTGGAAATAATGAATTGCTCTATTTGGGCACCCCTTGATATTGATCACGTTGTGTAACATTCTGATTTAAGAGAGGTGAAGGAAAGAAATGATCAAAGCAAAACTAATGGACACAAACAAATGATGGAAAAGCCACCATTCAAATTTTTGTTCCTGTATTTTGCAAATACTTCCTCTGAAAATTGAATCTGTATTTAAATGACGTTCTGGTGGAGTTTTCCCCATCTGATTCAACAGCTGTACACACCAAACTAAGATAGAATGTCACTTTTTTATACATTCAAAAGTCCTTGAATGAAATACTTTCTTGAGGTTGTGCAACTGTTAAGAAATCTTCTGTGGAGTGGGCTGAAGAAAGTTGAAATCAAATAGCATATTCTTTTCTAAATCTAGGTATCAATTAGCCTGTCTGAAGAAGAAAAAAGATTGCAATGTTGAGAAACCTGGGAGTCAGCTAAGAATCCTGTTCCCGGTATTGCACTTTCTATCATTTACCTTCTGCTATGTCCATGCCCTGGAGTTATGCCCTGGGGTTTCAGAAGGAAGCATCTATCAACTAACCTTCAAACACAATCAAAACTAGTTTTTTGGGTGAACCCAAATCTACTTACAGATGAAAGGCTTCTAAGACTATCCATGAAAAAGCCTTGTGGTCTTTACTTCTTAATGGCTGTTCTTTGATAAAGAAAGTGCCCTGAAGCAGCAGGTGAATTGCAAATAGAACACAATCACTTAAGTCCCTATGCAATCTATGAACAAAGCAAGACATTTTCATGATAAACGTCTTGTCTCAAAGCAGCACTTCAGCTGTCAAGCCACATCAGAGAAGGGGAAGAGAATATAGGGATTGTAAAGCATACCCAACCATAGCCTTGGGTGCCCTCTTTTCCCTTTTCCAGTAAAATAAATCAGTCTGTTGAATAAGCATTGTTGTCAAGATGAAGCTACAAGACAACTTTTTTTTTTAAGTGATCAGGATGAAAGAGAAGCAGACTTGCAAGACAAAAGAGCTATTTCCCCATGCTTAGAAGGAGAACTGAGGAAAAGAAGCTTTCCATCAGCTGCAGTAGTTTCTGCCCTAAGAGCTGAATATTGACAAACATTGGAAGGGGTAAAACCGGCAGTGGTTTCACAACAGTCTTTCCAAAAGGAACCTCATCTGGCTATGAGGTCTAGGCATGTAATTAGTATAATCCAACTGATCCAATTCTGTTGAGTCAAGAGAAATTGTTGCTTTTAACAATCTAGTCAAAGAAATATAGAACATGGGGACTCTCAACTATGCAGAATTTGGATCAAAGGTGCACCAGTTCCAACAAATCTCTTTCCACCAATAACAGCAAATGCCAACAGCTT
The DNA here is from genome assembly GCF_049901735.1 of Notechis scutatus. NCBI lineage: Eukaryota > Metazoa > Chordata > Lepidosauria > Squamata > Elapidae > Notechis > Notechis scutatus. The sequence goes on along the minus strand of NC_142010.1, from coordinate 112,263,473 downwards.
CTCTGTGAGAGTCTTAAGAATGGCCTCCATGAGAAAAACCAGCCATTTTTGCCCCCAGAATCTTATCTACCATACTTACACACACACACACACACACACACACACACACACACACAAAATAAAAGTTCAAAATTTGTGGACAATTTTGAATATGTCTTGATTTGCAATTTATTTTTGGTTGATTGATGAATTGCTTTGATCAGTTTTGGTACCTACTCCTAAAATAAACTGAAGCTAATGTATGGCACATTCAATAATGTAAGTGTTCTTGAGATCCCCTTTGGCCTAAAATTAACACCTGATTTTACTGTATGACCTCTAAATTCTTCAGACAGAGGGCCTTTAACACTACAATCAAAAGTCTTTAATTTTTTGGTTGCATTGTGCTTCATATGAGGGTAGCAGTGGACAGAAAAGATATATTTACATCTTAACAATACCCGGTTTCCCAGGAAAATTCTACAAATAATATCACCAGGGCAATTGCAAGACAAGGGCCTCCTCTGAGTTAACCATAAAGAAAAGAAAGATAAAGGCAGAAAATACAAAAGAGCAATGGTATCATAAATTTTACTAACTAAAAGATTTCCCAGGTGATCTTAGTTTGCTGATTGTAGTAACAGTTTCATCCGAACATCAGATGGATGACCAAGCGGGCAGGGCTTTCATTAGTTCATCTGATCGAGTCAGGCCAGGAGGTTATCTTCTAAAATAAGAAAGTCAAGAGGGCAGTCAAGACCTCCTGGAAAAATGACCACAAATATTCTGAACATGAGCTGCAACAGAAAGAAATTCTTCTGCGGCTTCAAAGCTCCTCAGCTGCGAAAATTAGGTCCCCTGGATGAAGGAGCTGAGCTGGTTTGTCAGTAGATGGTTGAAGAGGAGAACATTTCCACCTTTCTAGCATTGTGGTCTACCATACATGTGGACAGTCCAGCTCATAGCACTGGAAACATGTCCAAAGATGGTACAGACACATAGCAAAACAAAATAATACAATGGGCAAAGGATAAGGATCCTCCATTTTCTTCCTTTCTGAAAACAACCACATTTTTTCCCCCATCAAGCAGATCAATTTTCAGTTCTAGCCAACAGAGGTCAGCTTTTATTTGTTTATTTGTTCATTTATTCAATTCATACAGCAGCTCATCTCATTTTTACATCCGTTGGTGACAATAAAATGCATAAAGCACACAATGTAAAAATAAAAACACATATAGCAGCCAAGCATAACATAATCAATCATCCATACAACCAGGTGACAGGCTCAAACCAGAGCCACAGCCTCAGCTACAAAACAAGGTGGGCCCTAATCCAATTAAAGGGGGAGAGAAAGAATGGTATTTTGCAATTGCTTTATTTATTTATTTCTCAAATTTATGTGCTGCCCATCTCTCGAATCCATTGCTTAGGGGCCTTCACTTTCACCCAACCTAGAAAAAAAGCCATGGCTCTAATCTGCAAAAATCACAGGAGTTGTTCTGCATGTGTTTGTTGTTAACAACTTATGGGGGTTTTGTTTTTGAGATATGTTGGGGGAACACATGGTTTAGTATGCCCTGGAGCAGGATCAGCACAAAAGAACAGTAGTTAGCAAGTTTTATGTTCTTGGTCCTCAGATATTGGTTAGCTCAAGCTGGAGACTTGATTGACTGAGAGCTCTAAGTGGAGGTACCTGCAGATCGCATCCACAGATAGTAAGGTTGACAGTGATGGGAAAGAATTGGGGAATGGACTAGATAGAAGGTGTCCAATAAATGTGTACTATTCATGGACAAGACCTGGCCACAAGCTTTGAATTTTGTTCACTGGAACTATATGAACTAATTATATCAGGGGTCCCCAACCACCGGTCCGCGGACGGTACCGTCCAGCGGAACAAGTCCTACCGGGACGCTGGTTGCTGGCGCCGCCATCTTTTTGATGAAAAGTGCTTCCGGTGAGCTTTTCCGGGTAGAAAGCTCACCGGAAGCACTTTTTCATCAAAAAGATGGCGGCGGCCAGCTGATGCTGGTACCGGGCAGCGGCATAAAAAGGTTGGGGATCACTGAATTATATGACCTAATAGCTCATCTTTTTAATTGCTGTTTTAAAATTACGTCCTCTTCTTCATGAACCTAAGCAAGCTATACAAAGAGAAGTGGGCAGAAAGAGCCCCGTTAAATGTCCTATATTTATGCAACTGTATCTGTTAATTGTGGAAGCTTTGAACCAAATCAGATGTTCAGATGTTCTTCAGTTATGGAGAAGAGAATCTATACCAGGTAGCCGTTCAGTCTTGCTAAGCAAGGCGGTTGTTGTGTGAGCCACAACCGATATTATGTCCTTTTTTTGCCATGGTTGTTAAGCAAATCTCTGCAGTTGTTAAGTGAATCACATGGTTGTTAAGAGAATCCAGCTTCCCCCGTTGAGTTTGCTTGTCAGAAGCCAGCTGGGAAGCTGCAAATAGCAACCACAAGATACCAAGACATTGTGGACTAGATGACCTAAAAGGTCCCTTCCAACTCTGTTAATCTGTGTGTTATAATATCTTGATTCAGAATCACGTGCTCCATCACACAAATGCACAACTCTCTTTCCGGTGAACGTCAGGTAGACAGACCGTCAGATGACCAGATGAAGACCTCAAATATAACATGTTAGCATGCTAATGTTGCTAGACTTTCCTCCTGGCAGGAGCGGTCTGGAAGCCCCGGTTGATAAACTCCGCTCTTCTTTTTGAAATGTGCCATTACTGGGGGTGGGCTGCTGGGGGTTCGCAGGGGTTCAGGAGATCATCTAGCTAAGATTCTGCACAGTTTGAAAAAACCCCAAATCCCACTCCTGGCTGGCCCCGCCCACCCCACCCCACCCCTCCCAGGAGCCCCCACGTGGCCCGTTTTAGATGCAGGCAAGTGCAGGGTGCGCACAGAGGCTTGAGGACGACAAAAACAAAAAGAAGTTTGGGAAGGTCGGAAACGGGCCTATTTCTGGCTTCCAGAGAGCCTCCAGAGCCTGGGGAGGCCATTTTCACCCTCCTGGAGGCTTTTGCCCCAGGGAGGGCAAAAACGCCCCAACTCCCCCGCCATGGTGCAGGAAGCCAACTAGGCCACGCCCACCCAGCAACCGGGCAAACAACCCCTTGCTAAGATTTTTGAAGCCCACCCTTGTCTATTATGGGTAGTCCGTCAGGTCCCAAGTAGCAGAGTTGCACATATTTTGAATTATTCAGGAATGTCTGCTTCCCTCAGGTGGCAAGAATTGACTCATGGTGCATGCATACACCTCCAAAGCTTTCTAAATGCTGCGTTCGATGGGCGCAGCTTCCTTTTGCATGACACCACGTCATTATGCTGTTTATTATCTTACCCTGTCAGATGAGATTTCAAATACTTCCTTAATTCAAGAGGATCCTGCTGGGTGGAAGTAACTGCTCAGTTTTGGTTTCAGCTCATTGTGTTTGGGAGGAAGGCACAGACGTCAGTCGTGTCACAGAATCAATTATGGGATGGCACAGAGAAAGCTCAACAGGAGGCTTCCATCAGTCGTGTGCCCTTCAGAGGCGATAATCCCACAAATCTTAAACCATAATTCTTTCTCGTTATGGTATCTGGGGAATATGAACATTGTAGTCCCAGCATTCCTGGAGGGTGCCAGCTGCAGCTATACAGAAATAACCTTGAGCTTTCCCTTTTCTGAAAATGACCAGGATTTGGGGGAAATCTCATATCTTTTTTTTTTTTTTTAGTCATTACCAATATCATACTTTAATTCATCCAAATGTAACTATAGAATAGTAAGTTGCTCAATATGGCACAGGGAGGGAAAATATTTTCTTGATATATCTGTGGGGCTGACCAGTCTGGTGAGCAATTCTTCTGAAATAGCCAGGGAGTCAAAAATATTTTTGATGGAAGTCTTCTTGTACTTTGAGTATAGTTGGGGGTGGACTCGCTTTCAACCTGGCACAAAGGAGATAAATTGCAGAAGAAGGAGAGGGAATGGGGATGGGGTTCTAGTCAGGAATTTTTTTGCACGTCGCTGAAGTACAGGTAGCTCTTGATTTACAACAGGGGTGTCCAACCTTGGCAACTTTAAGACTTGTGGACTTCAACTCCCAGAATTCCTCAGCCAGCAAAGCTGGCTGAGGAATTCTGGGAGTTGAAGTCCACAAGTCTTAAAGTTGCCAAGGTTGGACACCCCTGATTTACAACAACAATTGAGCCCAAAATTTCTGTTGTTAAGTGAGGCATTTGTTAAGCGAGTTTTGCCCCCATTTTACCACCTTTCTTGCCACAGTTGTGAAGTGAATACACTGCAGTCGGTAAGTTTGATTGTTCCCCATTGACTTTGCTTGTCAGAAGATTGCAAAACTCCCGTTTCACATGATCACATGATCTTGGGACACTGGATTTATGACTGTGGGGATGCTACAAAGGTTGTCAGTGTGCAAAACAGTCATAAGCACATATTTCAGTGCTGTTGTAATTTTGCACGGTCACTAAATGAACTGTTGGATGCAGCCCTAACCCGGATGTGGTCTCTTATTAGTCATTGCTTTACCAGTAGGGGGAGCAATTGCATCACTAATCCTTAGCCCCTTAGTGAGGCTTAAAGACCAATGAAATTTATGCTATGCCAACAGAGCATTGGGATGAGAAGCATAGAGCTGCTGAGCCATAAACCGTGATTTAACTAAAGTTGCTGTCGGTATTTATATCTATTAAGCAAAAATAATAAAGCATATTATGACATAGCAGAAGATGAATGCAATCATCCCGTGAGCCGTGGGATAGAAAAACCAAGAACGAAAAACACTTTTGTGGTTTTAATACGCCTGATTACTTTACATGCATATTGCATTTTATGGCTATTTGATGCCAATGTTGTCATGCTATTCTCTAAATCTGTGCATTTACCAACTGAGAATCAGGGTTCAGGTAGTTGTTCATGCTAACTGTGTGAGCCTGGAAGTTTATGCTGTAAAGTTTCTCTGCAAGCATATCAAAAACTCTTGGTCACTTTTTCTTCTAAGGTATTAACTGAGATCAGAACTACTGCAGTGTTGAGGACATGCTCCTATACAGAAGATGGCTTTTTCTCTCTCTTCTCAAAAAAAGCTTCCCCAACTTGTCATTTTTAAGATGGGCAGCCTTTACAATGACACTGGGGACTGTGGGAATTGTCGTCCCCATCCTTCTAGATGGTGTCTAGTAGAGTGTAATTTGCACCAGGGTTTTAGGCTTTCATTTTCTCCCCTCATATCTGCTGTGGCATTTATCCCATTGTCCTATAAAAAGACTGTATATCCCATTTCCTTTACTATACCAATAGGAACATTCAGGAGCATTGTTGTATTTTGTATATTTTTTCCCTCTAAGCTGACGATGCCATTTGAAATGAACTGAGAATGGATGGTTAGCTGCATCCAAAATTTCAGCAGCTGCCATCTTATGCCTTCATCGTCCTTTTAAAACAATCCATAATTTTCACTTTAATATTATGCTGGGGAAGAGTAATTAACTTAGCAATGATTTAATGGAAATAATTGATTACAAAGCAGGTACAGTCGTGAGATGGTCATTTGTGGGCACGTGGACTAACCTTGTGATTATACCTGCAGTGGCTAGACCCTATTACTGTAGCTATAATCACAAGGTTAATCCATGTGCCCACAAATGTCATTTCGTGACTTTACCTGCTATATAATCAGTTATTGGCCTTGCTACCATTTGGGAAATTTTTAGAATGGTACAGGTCAGCAGCAATGTCCCAACCTGAAAACGTTTGTAAGAACAAGTCCTGGGCTGCCAACATTGAATAGCTTTAGCACAAAACCCGGTATTACCACCACGTGACTACATAGATGGTTGAACAAAACCCAACCATATAGCAGGTAATTCATCTATAGGCCAGTCCTAAGCCAGGATAAATGGGGAGGAATGGAGAAAGTGTTGGCAACTTACTCAGTACTCAGTCAGAAAGCTCTAATGGAAAAGTTTGCAAAGAAAAGGTCAAAGACAATACCAGAAAGTGGAACACGCAGGAAAGAAAATATTAAACATGCTAAAAGGGAGAGCATAGATAGGCTAAGAAATTAAAGTGTAGGAAGGGAAGAAACCCCCTTGGAGATCCTGAAAACTGATGAAATATGTGAGAAAAGGAATGGGCTCCACTGGAAGAAAATGGACGAGATTGGCATGTGAAAGGTAAGAAGAACAAATCATCTAGAACAGGGGTATCAAACTCAAGGCCCACGGCCACATCCAGCCCGCAATGTGGTCAGATCTAGCTTGTGGGGTCATCCTAGAAAATGTAAGGGGTTACTCAATGCGAAAGAGGAAACAGGCCAGCAGTTTGGGGAGTGGCATCAAGCTGGCCACACCCACCCAGTCAGCCATGCCTGCCCAATCCCCCAAGATCAACCACAGCCCTGATGTGACCTTCAGTGTAATTGAGTTTGACACCCCTGATCTAGAAGGAAATGAGAAGAACAAAAATAGGCCAAAATAGATGAACTGGACTCGAGATGGCTACTTTCAATCAGATTAACTGACAATATGGCTAGGACGATATCAGAAAGAACGGACTAGAATTGATCACAGACAAGAAAGCCAGCAAATCAGGTGAAAGCTGCCGTTATGACAGAATAATGACTATTCAAATCCAAGTTGAACCTCTGAATGTCACAATTCTCCTAATGTATGCACCAATCACAGATCTATCTGAAGGAGGAATGAAACTCTTTTACATTGCCATTTAAGAAGGGTTACAACAACCACCCAAAACAAATGTAACAGCCATCATAGAAGGTTTGAAAGGCCAAATTGAAGACAAAGCAGAAGCAGAAATAACTGATAGATTTGGTTTGGAAGAAAGCTTGTTGTAGTTCTGTCAAGAAAATCAGCTGGGATTTATTTATCCTAAAAGACATTGTGGGTATGACATCTCCAGATGGACTATACAACAACCAAAGTAGCCAAAATCTGTTTTAGATTCAATTTCTGTAACATCAAAAAAAAAAAATTGCTCCAAGGAAATAAAATATTGACAAAATTTTACCTCCACATGCAATCCTAGTGAAGAACATTCAACTTATTTAATTTCACTAGAAAATATTTGGATAAACTGTGGGAAGAAATGAAAAGCACGGTCAGCAAAAGAGACCAGAGTCACAGTTTGTGCAAAAAATATATGCATACAAATAAGCAAATGGCTATCAGAAGATCCATCCAAACTCTTGAGTAGAGAAAAGGAAGGTTTAAGTAAAGCCTTGGTGACAGAGATGAAACAAGCCAGCTAAATGCAGAATTTCAACATAAATTTAAAAATGACAAAATTCTAGAATGAGCATTGCAAAGAAATGGAGGAAAGAAACAAAAGAGCACACTAGGGATGGATTTTTGTCTTCATCAGGAAAACCCATAAACTATTCACTGCATGCAAAGGACCAATAGCAGCAGAGATGGGAAAGGAATGAAAGAAGCAGATGGCAGGAGGACACTGAGGAATTGTATACAACTAGTCTTTTTTTAAAAAAAATAACAACCATGTAACAAATAATAATCGAAGAAGAACTATATATATATTAGAAAAGGACGTAGCACTGAAACTACTGCCCAAAGAAAAATCCTCTGGACCATCAGAACAATACTAACAGGAGCAATTATAAAGATATGTCAAAAAACATGGGACACCAATGAATGGCTAAAAGACTGAGAAAGATCAGGGTTCATCCCAATCAAAATGAAGAATGACTACTCCAAATATGGCTCTATAACCCTGATTCATATGCCAGCAAAATTTGGTTGGACCTCATATAACAATCGGAAAAAGAACTTGCTTGATATACAATATAGACTGGTTTTAGAAGAGGAAGACAACGTGCCTTGCCAATGTTCACTGGATCATGGAATAATTATATTCAAATTTTATATGCCAAGGCAAAGTTTTAAACTGCACTGAACATGACCATATTATGGAAATACCCAAAGGAAATGTACGTTCCAAAGCATTTAAATTAACCCACTGCCAAACATCTTATGGAGATATGGACTAGTTCAAGACTGGAAAAGGTGTATAGCAGGACTGTATTTTAGAGCTTTTCTATTCAGTTTATACATAGAGACAATTTAGATTAATTGGCAATTGAAATAAAAAAGGAGGGAGCAGAATCATTAACATGGCACCACTCTACTGGCAGAAAATAGTAAGCCATAGAAGTCCTTATCTTAAAACTCAAGGTAGAAAGTGGAAAAAACAAAGATTGCATGGTAATATTAAGGTAAAAACTAGCAATGAAGAAACCGAATCAATTCACACACACTTATACACCATTTGATATATTTGGTGAAGTGTGCATAAGGAAGTAAAATTATAAAAATTGAATGTGACAAGTATTATTAGCTATTATGTATTTCCTACACATATGCTCCTAGCTAAACTATAATACTGTAGTTTGCAAAGACACACACGGATAAATGGTCACTCATTGTTTCTGCATAATGGGTGAGGTTAAAGGGATTAGTTAAGAGGAATTATATCTGGGCAGCATGCCACCCTTCCCTCCCCTGAAGGAGTTTGGCATATATTCTCATGCTATATGTCTGTACTGTAGCATGTTCCCAACGCTATTGTTCATAAACACAGAAGAAACTCCTGCTGGTTTAGGTGTGTGGGTGGTTGAAAGAAATGACTTTGGCAAATAGGCAGGGCACCTATATGTTTGCTATTAATGTAGCACACCTATGTCATCATGTCTTCCAGAATGACATCTTACATAAGAGTTAAGGGTGAGGGCTTATGTAGATCTTACATCAGGCATGTCCAACTCATGATTCACAGGCCACATGCGACCCCAAAGATAATAAAAAATATTTTTAAAAAGGACATTTGTTATTTATATATATATCATATATTTTACACATGGATCAAGACAATTCCTCTTCATTCAATGCATCTCGGGCAAACCAAAAGATTAGACAACATGTCTTACTATATAATAGAAGACACAACTTGTAGCTTTTTAAAAAAGCTTTCCTCTGCCATAGCAGAACCCCTAAGCATTATATATGACACAGTCCTCAGAACCAGCTCCTTACCGAACCTATGGTCCTTAGCTACAGTCATCCCTATCTTCAAAAACAGTTATCCCAGCCTGGTTGAAAACTACAGACCAATTTCACTGTGTTGTGTCACGTGCAAAGTCATGGAATCAACCATTAACCAATTCATCACCCTCCACTTAGAGTCAAACAACCTACTCTCCAAAAAACAATTTGGTTTCAGGAAAAAATTGTCCCGCAACCTACAACTCCTACACTGCAAAAAACATACTCTACTGGACCGGGGTAAAGCAATAGTCGCAATTTACATAGACTTCTGCAAAGCCTTTGATTCAGTGGTACATGACAAACTACTGTTAAAACTAAACTCTTACGGCATTTCTGGATCCCTTCATAAGTGGATTATTGCATTCCTGTCAAACAGGCAACAAATAGTAAAAATAGGGAGCGCTATATCAAACCCTGCTCCAGTTAACAGCAGTGTCCCCCAAGGCAGCGTTCTAAGACCCACACTCTTTATACTCTATATAAATGACCTTTGCGAGCACCTTATAAGCAATTGCGTCCTCTTCACAGATGATGTAAAACTATTCAACACCACCGACAATGCTACTGTTCTTCAAAGTGACCTTCATTATGTGTCTGAATGGTCAAATAATTGGCAACTCCAAATTTTGACAAATAAATGCTCTGTCCTACACATTGGTAAAAAAATATATATCAGTACACCAAATACAAACTAGGCGGATATGACCTCATTGATGACCCTCACTCTGTCAAGGACCTGGGATTACTCATATCTAATGATCTAAGTGCCAGAGCTCACTGTAACAGCATTGCCAAAAAGGCATTAAGAGTTTTAAATCTAATCTTACGAAGCTTCTCCTCTGGAAATATTGAATTGCTAACTAGGGCATATAAAACCTTTGCTAGACCAATACTTGAATACAACTCATCTGTCTGGAATCCGCACTGTATATCAGACATTAATACAATTGAGCGAGTCCAGAAGGGCCAGATCAACATTGTAGTTCTCTGCGGGCTGGCCGGAGGGAGGGAGACAGGACAGACACCTCCTGCAACACCCGACCAGCTAAAATGGGGTGCAGGGCCAGGGGATGGGGGTTAGGGTTTTGGCTGGCAGGGTGTTTTCAGGAAGCCATCCAGGCCCCCCTGTGCCCCCTTTTGGCTTCCAGAGGCACCAAGGGCCAGTTCTTTGCTATTTCCAGGCCGGCCCTGTGGGCCAGATTTAAGCATCCCATGGGACGGATGTGGCCCACGGGCCTTGAGTTTGACACCTCTGATCTATATTGATGTCAAGGATTCCAGGGTGTGAGTAGTAATCATTAATTCTGGCTACTTTTGAACTTGGCAACCAGATGTAAATGGAGGAGTAATTATTTCTGTATTGTGCTAGTTGTGCTGGAAGAGCTTCAGAGATGTCCTTCTCCGAGTGTCATCACCGTGGGAAGACAATGCCCAAGAGAGAAGACAAGATGGCACCAATTTAGGGCGTCCTCCCAGGAAATAAAGTATGAGGTTGATGACAATCTTGCTTTCTGTTTGATGCAAATCAAAATGTTTCCTTTTGCATGGCACTTTGAAATATAAAACATTATTGCTTTTATTGAACTGATCTATTATTAAGAAAGGGACCAGACAGACTAAGGATCTTGCTAAATATAAAACAGCAAAACATGATGGTTGTAAAGGGGATTATCATGTGATTGACCTGATTTTTTATTATTATTATTTTTTGACAATCTTAAGTCCAGCTTTATTTTATGCCTGTTTATTCCCAAAATATTTTAGTCCAATTTAATTAAATCTTTAGAGAACTACAATGTTGATCTGGCCCTTCTGGACTCGCTCAATTGTATTAATATCTGATATACAGTGTGGATTCCAGAGAGATGAGTTGTATTCAAGCTTCTTCCTTTCCCGGTTCGAAGCCCTGCTTAGCTGTCAAAAATATTTTCTTATTTTTTTTCCTGTCCCTTTGTAATTTTGCTGCTCACTTTTCTTTTCTTAAAAATTCCATGTTACCTTAATCCCGGGGTACTTTTGTTTAGTTGTATTGCCCAGTTGTCCCGGTTCAGATGTTATCCACCTCTTTCTTCCCTCCTGCACAAATCTTAATCCAGCTGAGTCCTCCTCTTCAGGGTGGCCATTTTAAACCACCACTGCAGTCATCTTCGAGGGGAAAAAGACCAAGCCCAGGTGGGGAGATGCGGCTCCCCTCCACCTGGCTTGCGGCTTCCCCTTACTCCGCCGCCCCTCCAAGGCAGCTTTAGCCCCTAATCGTAATGATCAGGACTCTCCAACGAAAGAGCATGGACCATAGCCGCAGAGAGTCACGATCTACGGTCTGTCAGCGAGGAGGCTCCACCTTCTTCCATGATTGACCTGATTTTTTGATGTTTTATCTTGGAGTGGTCATTAAGAGAACCCATTGTTTGTTATGGGGCATTTTTGCCAAAAACTGGAAGTAAACACTAATTTTCAGAAAAAACATCATGAATCATGTTTCTGTTGTAAATTGCAGTCACGTGATCACAGGATGCTGCAAACAGCTGTAAAAGGTTAACAAGCATCTTAAATAAGGTCACATGATGGGGGGCAGCTGTTGAAACCATGTTAAATCCCACCTTTTGAGGGAATCCATCATAAGTTGAGGATTACCAGTGTGCATTAATTGTTGCCTTTCCCATAAATCGTTTCTCTTCTCATTGCTTATTCTTCATACACCTGTGACTCAACTCCACAAAAACGTCCCAAATTTCTACCCTGCTAAGTTTCTACTATTTTACTAAGCACTTAGAACATATGCAATAAGAAATCATCTTTATTAGATCATCTTTATTTGCACATTAGCTCTCCCAGTAGATTATATATTTTAGTGTAATGCAATTGCGTTCCTCCCCTCCCACACTTTAAAAAAAAGCTCTTTAGCACCAGACATGCTTCTGCAGACAGTAAAGCAGAAAAAGGAAGCTGAGAAAGAATTGAGGCGTTTTGTTGTATCTCTAGGAGATAATTTCTGGCAACTTAGAAGTGGTTTTCCCCTGCATTCATGGCTATCTGAAATGGAGAAAAATAGATTTTGTTAATGAACAGTGATATTACTATTGCATTAATGAACAGAAACCAATAACTACGAAAACAGCATAAAATGGTGGGGAAAGGAAACCACTGTAAAATCAACAGTTAATGCACCGACTGTATTTCAGAGTTGCCCTGGTAACTTGGCAGCCCTGCTTTATAACAATAGGGATGCTATGCTGTAGCAAAATAGCAATTTGAAAACATAACCTGAGAATGAAATAAACATTCTTTTATGAAAGGCATTTGCTTTAAAGAAGAAAGAGATCGTGCCAATAGCAAGCTTAATTGATAGCTCCTGGGTTGCCAGTATCCGCTTTTAGAATAGAATAGAATAGAATAGAATAGAATAGAATAGAATAGAATAGAATAGAATAGAATAGAATAGAATTCTTTATTGGCCAAGTGTGATTGGACACACAAGAAATTTGTCTTGGTGCAAATTACGCAGTGGAGATTGGAAGCATTCCTCTTGGCAATTCCTCTAGATTTCCAAGCTGCTTAGATCTCCATACGAAAGTTCAAAGCTCTGGACAGGCTTGGTAAAGAGGATGCAGGAGTAAATAAGTGATAGTGAATCATTTCATGCAAGGTGGGCAGCTGTATAAATGTAGGTGAGAAAGAGAAGAGAGAGAAAGAGAGAGAGATCATAGAGGGATAAAATAAGTTACATGGTCAGAGGGGAAGATGGGGGACATGGGTTTTACTATCAAAAATAGGTAGTTAAAAAAAAAAGCTGGGGTAGAAAATGTGCCCATGATCTTATTATCCCCAGACAGGTATGTGTTTACTGATGGCCACTTGTCTCCAGTATAGAAGCACCTAAAAGGTTCCATAAAAGCCATTGCACCCCTTCAACTCAAAATGGTTGTCCATTTAGAAGGGTGACCAATATATTTCCAATAGGTTTAGTGGGGAAAATAAAATAATACTGATTCGGGACAATAAAAATTCAGAACTGAGAAAGCTGCAGAATATTACATTACATTAATATAGTGAGCACCTCTATTCTTACTTATTCATCGCGTAGCTACTGAAACATTTATACAGGCTCCTTTTTATCATTCAAATTCTATCAATTAGGTTGGCAAGCTCCCATCAAGTATTAGGCAGAGTTTCTTCTAACACCATGATCTACTAAAACATTCCAATACTTAGATGAGGTGCGTGTAACAAATACCCTTCTAAGATATGCTCATCATATGTTGAAGACCTGAGGGCAATTAAACAGTTAAATTAAGTTAAGCAGTTCTATTGCTTACAGATCCGTGTCTTCTATGACATCGGGGTTGTCCAAAGTCTGTTTCCTTCTTTGAACAGCATCCAGAATCTTTTTCCTGGGCCCCAGCGGAATGTTGATACTTTTCAGATCATTGTCTGAACATAACATCAGAGCTTCCAGATCTATCTTCTCCTTCTTAAGGATAGAAATAAACTCAAACATGTTCAGAGAAGCCAGGAAGGTCTCCAGAGGGCTAGTGTCAGGTTCAATATCATCATCCAGATCCAGTTCCATTTCATCCCAGGGCAAGTCCTCCAGATTCCTCTCCTGCAGGCTGTTGGCACTGCCAATGCTGTCGTTAAGACTTGGCGAGCGTTGAAGGTGGCTGTGAAGCTTAACACTCATCCTGTCTGTATTGCGTTCCCCCAAAATACTGGGATCACTTTGACCAATCCCAAATAGTCCACTACTGACATAGTTCCTCCGAAAAACCATGGTACCAAGTCCAGGCCGATTGAATAAAGAGTCATGGCCAGAATCGGTACTGACCTCAGACTGGGTGGAGTCCAGGTGCAAACCTGGGTCGCTTATGGCACGGGAGACAGTATCTTCGTCAGACAGAAACATATCCCTAACATTTCGCCGGGTCCATTCCTTTGGGCTAACATATGTGCCTTGTTTCACAAACATGACATCGTTGCCCAGCTGTAAACCAGACAAGGACCTCACACTTTTCCTCCCATCCTCATAAATTTTGAATGTCCCATCCACCTGTTTCTTTTTCTCTAGTTTCTTCTGGATCTTTGTTTTGCCCTTGGCTGTGCCCTGTATGGTGGCCTGAGAGTATGGCAAGGAATTCATCAGGGACATGTGTTGAAGTCTTCTGCTCAATGTGCTACTGGAGTAGCTGGAGAAACTCATTGTGTCTGAGCGGTCAGACATCTCTTTCTTGTATCGCTTCTCCATCCTTTCGTGGTGCTTTTTCTGCATCTTTACACAGTCCTTAATACGTTTCTCTGCATCTTTAAAGGCTTTGTCCTTCAACTTGCTCACCAGTTTAGGGTTGAGGCTGCTCTGCTTAGCAGCAATGGAGTCCAAGTAACGCACACACTCCATGTGACCCTTCATGGCTGCCATGTCCAGTGGTGTGTGGTAGTCATTGTCCAGACACCAGATATTGGCTCCAAAAGATACCAGGAAGGAGAGGCAATTCAGGTGACTGTTAGCTGCTGCCAGATGAAGAGGTGTGTTCCCCCAGATATCACATTTGTCTGGATCACCCCTAAAATGGTGTGAGAAACAGATAGTAAGTTCTCAAAGAGGTCCATAATCTCATTTGCAGATATTGTTTTAGACTTACAGAAATACAAAATCAATTTTCCATAAGTTGGTTAACTTTCCAGTTGCATGAACTTCAATTCCCATTCTCAACAAGAGAAGTTAGGATGGCTGGAGAATTTTGGGAGTTAAAGTCCATAGCTCTGGAGAACACCCAGTTTGGAGAAGGCTGGCATAGACTAGCCTTTCCCTACTTTGTGCCATCTGAGTGCATTAGGATATCAGGTCTCAGAATATTTAACCAGCTGCCATCCTGGCAGGGAATTCTGAGTTTTTGTCCCATCTGAAGAACATGTTGAAGAAGGCTAACAAATACAAATTAGTACTATTTTATCATATTTATGCTGTTAAACTGTTAAGAGTATTTTTCTAGCATTCTTTGAAGGAGGAAAGCCTAGCTTGTTTAAGTGGTGCCCAACAGTAACATTTGTAATATAGCTTTATAAGCTGAGAAGTATATACAGTACGTGAGAAAAGAGAAACACCTTATGTGTCTCACATTTAAATAGATAATTGAGCCCATATAGCACACATATCAAGCCTCATAGTTATGTATTCTGCCCTGCAGAAATAACACTTGACAATGTTCACATTTAGTTCATTTATTTTATTTTATATTCTGCTCATTCAGAAGCTTAAGGAACATTCTTGGCCCGTTTCAATTACCTATCTTATGCTCCTTCATTAAGATGAGAGAGATTAACTCCAAGGTCTCCTTCAACCTTAAATTAAACATCTTTTCCACACAGCCTGCCTGAAAAGATTGCTCTGCAGGTAAAATAGGAAAGAGAAAAAGAACTTAGATGCTTTTGTAGAAAAACATGGTAACAGTAGAGTCAGAACCAGACTTTTGCAATACTTCTTAGCCTCTTTGAAATGTATAGGACAAGACAAGAGGCATAGTACTCTTTCTTAGTGTGGATATTTGGGCAGCTTCCCAATGTTAACAAGTGCTAAAGGAACCGTGCCATGAATTTTGACACAAATCTTGACAGTTGAAACACATTTGTGACATTTCTGAGTTACAGATCATGTGGGGAAAGTAAAGACCCACAAGAAGTGAAGTTGCCAGACAACAGATTGTGGACGCAGTTTCTTTTGGTTCCGGCTGCTCTGTTGAGCACTAAGGACATGCAAGAAATTCATTTAGGCTACTTGCTTAGCCCACCCTCCCTCTCTTGCCTTGATACTGACCTATCAGTAGTGGGAAATTGAGGGAAAATATCAATATTTGATGAATGGCAGGCCAAGAATAAATTATTGATGGTATGTGGTTAAAGAGACCGTGAAACTGAAAATGCCAGAGCTACTACGCTTTGGATACAGGGCACACGAGGCTTTATGTTCTGAATAAATGCCTGTGTATTAGAATGAGCATACATGTCTCTGTTCAAGAAGAAAAACAGAATCAGATTATACTCATTTTTCTTCTCTCTTCCCTTTTCCTGTTGCACTGTAACCTTTAGTATATTTCTGAGAAATAATACATCATACCACAATTATCCCAAATTGGGTTGAAAAAACTTGTCTGTGTTTTCTTTAATGCTTCATATTCAGTTTGGTGGAAAATAAATGTTTTTCACACTACTTACGGAGAATATTTTGATAAAAATCTTCCTGTGTGAGGTACCAGGTTACAAAGGTGTGTGTGCGAGATAGTGGTCTGACTTGCTGTAGATTATTATCTTCCATTAATCTGCAGCCTCCATGATTTTCCAGCCATCAATTAACTCACAAGGAAAAGTCATGATGGAATTCTTCCTATGTTATTTTTTTTCCCCCAGAAGCATAGGTGGTTAAAGGAAGTTGCAGACTTCTGGAGGAAAAGTAATCTACACCAGCACTCACAACATCACAATAAGCACCACAAAACATGAAAACAGTAAGAATGAGACTGAAAAATAGAAGCTCCTTTTGAAGAAAAAGACAACTTTTGTTGGTTTTAGTAGCATTGATCTTTATAGTTTTGTTCTTCGGTGTAGAAGGGGAAAAAAGCAACAAAAATTATTGTTCCTCTGCAGCCTTCAGCATATTATATTAAGCATGTTATGTCATGATAGTCTTTTGAGTTTGGGATTCACTATTATTAAGTAGGAAAATTATCAGCCACATGACCATTTAATTCATGTATCACTATTAGCTCACTAAGCGAGGTCATCTGTGCAGAGGAACAACTTGAGTTTACCATAGTCAGTGAAGTACAGGGCAGTTGTTTACTGACCTCTTGACCTGTCTGCTCAAATATCCTATGAGGTACCTTGGTCATGTGGTAGGCAATAAATGCAAATAAAATTAAAAGAAACACATACATATTTGTGCCATGTACCTGAAGTGATAGTGTTTGGATGCTGATTTTGTTTAGGTACCTCTTAATTCTAATTAATTCTTAAAACAAAAAAAGGAACGAATTTCCATATGTGGTGGCAATGTATAGAGATTAAAAAATATTGGAAGAAGATACAGAGATGGCTCTTTGAAATAACAAATTATAGATTGAAAGTGGAACCAGAAACATAACTATTAGGCATGATTAAAGGGAATTTGAGTAAAGATAAAAGATACCTTATCATACATATCTTAACGGCAGCAAGAATTACCTTTGCACAAAGCTGAAAGAGCGATAAAATACCACCAGATGAAGTTTTAATTCAAAAAATAATGGACTGTGCAGAACTAGACAAATTCGCTATGGAATTAAAAGGCAAGGATGATTGAGATTATTATGCGATATGGGATAGGTGGTATGAATGGGTGAAGAACAAAGATAGAATTTGATGTATGGTTACAAAATGAGAAATATGTATATATAATGACACAAATACTGTTAATGGAAATGAGAGCTTTGTATTTTTGGTTTTTAAAAGAATAAAAATTATTTTTAAAAATATTCTTAAACTTGCCAATCTTGAAATGCTAAGAATAGGCTGGGAATACCCAGAGCCAATTAGTGTTCCCACAGTCCAAACCAGGAGGAAATGGAGAAACTATCATTCAGTCGGGGGGGGGGGGGGGGGGGGGGGGGGGGGGGGGGGGGGGGGGGGGGGGGGGGGGGGGGGGGGGGGGGGGGGGGGGGGGGGGGGGGGGGGGGGGGGGGGGGGGGGGGGGGGGGGGGGGGGGGGGGGGGGGGGGGGGGGGGGGGGGGGGGGGGGGGGGGGGGGGGGGGGGGGGGGGGGGGGGGGGGGGGGGGGGGGGGGGGGGGGGGGGGGGGGGGGGGGGGGGGGGGGGGGGGGGGGGGGGGGGGGGGGGGGGGGGGGGGGGGGGGGGGGGGGGGGGGGGGGGGGGGGGGGGGGGGGGGGGGGGGGGGGGGGGGGGGGGGGGGGGGGGGGGGGGGGGGGGGGGGGGGGGGGGGGGGGGGGGGGGGGGGGGGGGGGGGGGGGGGGGGGGGGGGGGGGGGGGGGGGGGGGGGGGGGGGGGGGGGGGGGGGGGGGGGGGGGGGGGGGGGGGGGGGGGGGGGGGGGGGGGGGGGGGGGGGGGGGGGGGGGGGGGGGGGGGGGGGGGGAGTGCCCCAAACCTTGAATTATGACAGTTTCTGGAGTTAGGAAAATGTTGTCATCCCTGCTGTGGCAGGATTTGGGCAGGGAAAAACTACAGATTGCTAACCAATCGTCACATCTACTGACTTCTGTATCTGCTGCATGCATTTGCCAACTCATTGGTTTTTTTAAAAATCTGATACTAGTACTAAGGAAAGCTGCCTGCCAAAAGACATCATTTTTCCTAAGTAGAAATTCCCATGAAATCTGGGATAATGGCATAGCCTCGTTCTTCTGCAGTTAGATGCTTTTTTCCCAATAGCTAAAAACCTGGGCATAGGTTGCTATACAATGTCTACTGTATG
The DNA here is from genome assembly GCF_049901735.1 of Notechis scutatus. Lineage (NCBI taxonomy): Eukaryota > Metazoa > Chordata > Lepidosauria > Squamata > Elapidae > Notechis > Notechis scutatus. The sequence continues at coordinate 112,244,929 of NC_142010.1, read as the reverse complement.
TTTGTGGAGTAGATGAAGGGAGGCTTCAGCCAGGGAGCTAAGCATTAGGGTATATAAATATACTGTACCTTATAAATAGCTGGGTGCTCCTGGCCTAAAACAGCAGATAAATTCAAGCTGAGCATTTTTATACAGTAGATTGACATATTTACCAGAAAGTAACTAGAGGAGTTCAGATAGGACTAGTCTAGGCTTCACGGTAACCCTATCTCTGAGGCTGCTCTGAAGTCTATAGAGGGCTCTGGGGGCAGGATGAGAAAATGGGAGAACAGCCCAACTCCCCTTTGGACTCCAGCTGCTGAAAGAGAATGACACAGAAATACAGTGATGGGCTGCCGGTGCTTCTTTTGCAAAAAATACTGCATCTGGAGAGCCCCTTTCTTGAGATCATATTCTGTTCTGCATTACTTATTACTTAACTCTATGAAATCATGCAGTCAAAAATCATGCACTAAAAAAGATTACACGTACAATGTCGTTCCATATTACAGATGTAATATACCTGTGGACCCCTCTCCCCTATTTTATGGGACTATAACTCTTTCCCCCCCCATACTCCTTGCTACTGACCAATTGGTCAGAATCAGAATAACAGAGTTGGAAGGGACCTGAAAGGTCTTCTAGTCCAACCTCAAGCAGGAGGCCCAGGGGTGGGATTCTACCAGTTCACACCTATTCGCTAGAACCTGTTGTTAACATTCTAAGCAGTTTGGAGAATCGGTTGTTAGAAGAAATTACTAGCCTAATCCTGTAAGGAAGGCAGGAAGGAAACATTCTGGTGTTGCTTGCAGAAAGTGCCTCTCCGTTAACCTTTATTACATTCTTGGCAGGACTAGACTTCCTGTCTCAGGAATTTCTCTGGAGTTTTTTTCCTCTCCTTTGCTGGTACTTTGCTTGTGTGGAGTGACCATTGAAAAAAGTGACATGACCATTTTTCACACTTACAACTGTTGCAGCATCCCCACAGTCACGAGAGGCCAGGCAAGGAGATGCATACCTCGATGTGAGTGATGTTGAGTTGGCCATGCCCAGCCAACAACATGACCACCAAGCCATGGCCACCCAGTCACAAGACCACCAAGCCATGCCCACCAACTAAGCCACACCCACAGAACCAGTTGTTAAAAATTTTGAATCCCACCTCTGAGGAGGCCCTATACCAGGGGTGTCAAACTCGTGTCGTCATGGCAGCATCACGTGACTATCAGGACTTCTTTCCTCTCCGCTAAACTGGGCAGGGGCGGGACCAGCACGTGACGTGAGTTTGACACCCCTGCCCTATACCATTTCAGATCAGAGTTACCAGGAGTTATAGTGCATTGATGACCCCACCTTGTGCTTCATAATCCACTCAGGGTTATCCAAACAACTGTAGCATTTATGCCAGAATATCCAAATAGCAACATATGTAAGTAGTATGAAAATGAAAGTATTTGCCACTCTTTAATAAAACCCCAACATCTAGTGCCTAAGCACGAAGACTACCTCACTTATTTGAAAAAAAAAAAAAAAGATTTTCTTTGCTTCTTTGAAATGTTGCCAAACCCCTTAGACCCCTCAATCTTTGGGAGAAATCACACTTCAGTGAGCTCAGCAGAAAGTTAATTAATATTTGCCTTTGAATTAGAAGCTGAGGCTTGGAGTGATGAAGGAGAGAGAGCTTATTGGTTTCTTCCCATCTGAAGAATTTTCAAATGCAAGGCAACACACAATAAATGGGACAAGTTTCAGTGTTACAGGGCAGATCACAATATCTTCCATTCTGACCTAGGGCAAGTTTGGTATCATCCACTTATACAACCTCCATTACTGTCTGGTATGATGATATGCAGCATTTAAACGTTGCCCCATATGCGTGGGCAAGGGGAATACGGAAAACAGAGAGGAAATTAGTCCCATACGGTTAAGGGAGTGGTAGAAGAAGCAACCTTCAGATCAACTTCCCACTTATTTCAGATCCTCATTTCTAGAGAATCTCTAATAGACTCAACTAGTACATCAGGTTAAGGAAAATATAATTATATGCAATTATTACATTGCAAAACAAACAGAAGCAGGAATCAAAAAGTATTGGGAAACAATGGGAAAATACTGTTGTAAGAAAGTCCTGTACTGTACTGGCTTATTGTATATTCCAGTCAATGAGAACATCTGTTTAATAGAATAATAAGAGTATTATAGCAATACAGTGTATGCTACTATGTTAAGGTCATTTCTTATCACAGATAATATGATACAATCCAATAAATTAGGCTGCGGTTATTTCTATACATGGAATCTACATAGCAACATGTAAACAGATCGCACAATTCTCCAATTTTCAAAGAAATGGGTTACACAGTTCTTCACATTCAATCACAAAAGTTACTTTGGAGTGTACATTGGTGAAAATATGGCACTTGTTACAATTTGGAAAGAATATGTACTGTATTTGAATCTCATTTGCTCTCTTTGTAGGAGGTTGCATAAACTTATGATGAAATCCGTTATATGTTTATATTGTAGGCAAAGGAAAATTAAACACCAGTGGGAGGAAATGATTGAAAGGACAAAGGGATACCGATGTATAGATAATATGACAGCCATCTTGTTTCCCAGGTGGCAGCAAAAAATAGTCAAGTCAACCTGAAAAAAGATGCAGCTGCTTCAAGGAGTTGCAAAGCAGGGGTTATGTTCATAACCCTCACAACCCCAAAGCATTTTCTCCAACTTATTTCTTAATTGCCACACAGTCCTAAAAAAAAAACCAAATTCTTCTGTGATTCTCAGGTATCACTGTTGCCCCTTTTCCTTCTTACATAGAGGAAGTTGTACTCCAAATTTATTAACACCCACTCCTATCAGTATCAGGGTGTGTCCCACATCTGGATTGTCTATTCCATATTATTTATACATCAGTATCACTTTTGTCCTCTGAATCATTTCTTTCCATCCATGTTTAATTTTCCTTTGCCTGCAATGTAAACATACCACAGATTTTATCATAAGTTTTTGCATCCTCCTACAAAGAGAGCAAATGAGACTCAAATCCAATACATATTCTTTCCTAATTGTGTCCCATATCAGGTTTGACAGATTATATCTGAAGTACTGAATGTTCCTACTTTCATTCAGGAATAACTCAAGAGGAGCTGAAGAGCTCTCTATCTAAGAGAGAATGAGGTTACCAACAAAACAGGTTGTCTTTTCTCTGTCTCATCTCTTGAAGCTCTTCCTGGCTGACCTCCGCTAATCATCAGCTTTGGTATCTCCCATCACAGATACCCCACTGAAGAGGCTGTCAAAGGCCTACAGTGAAAAGCAGAGATCTTGCCCAGCAAATGCTGACTCACCTCCCTTTTACCAGCCATCTCATTAATTCTACTTTTGCCCCTAATTAGAGCACCGACAGGAGGAGGAGAAATGCTTTTTGAGAAGCTAATGAATTAGGCAGAATCCTGCCTCCCCTTTAGTGCCTGTGCTGGATGAAAAACAACTGTGGATCTTACCTACACAAACCACCCATCTGTTATGTAATGTAGGGTAGGAATAATGCATCCCATTTCTTACCTGTAGGGCAAGGGCTTTGAACATTCAGTTCAGCCACCATGATTCATGTATAGAACAAGAGAGATACCAGCTGAGGCCCTGATGCACAATTCACCGATTCCTGACAGGGTGTCTCCCAGCATGAAATTTGTTGCCCTTGTTGCCAGTCCCTATCCTCTCTACCACTTTGCTTCAGCTCACTGGTGAAGGGTGGTAAAACCTGGCATATTTTACACATCTTGTGGCTGCACTTGGATGGTGTCAGAGCAGAGGTGGGTATTCAGCAGGTTCTGACCAGTTCTGGAGAACTGGTAGCAGAAATTTTGAGTAGTTTGGAGAACCGGCAAATACCACTTCTGACTGGCCCTGCCCCCCATCTATTCTCTGCCTCCCAAGTCCCAGTTGATCGGCTGGGTCTTCTTTTGTTGCCTTACACAGGAGAATGGAGCTGGAAAGCAGGTTAGTGGGGTGGGGAGGGAATAGAGATTTTGCAGTAACCTTCCCCCAGGAGTAAGTTGGGAATGGGGATTTTACACTATACTTCCTCTGCCGTGCCCACCAAGCCACGCCCACAGAACTGGTAGTAAAAAAAATTGAATCCCACCACTGTGTCAGAGTACCAGCGAACACATTATTTCAATAATGCTAAAGTTAAAGATGACTTAATGATCTCGCTTATAAGCTGGGGATGAAATAGAGGCAAGATCATGGGAGCTATGGAAGAAAAATGATGTTGCCAGAATATATTTGTGCTATGGTTAGGTACAGGCGGAGACTTGGCCTTGGAGAAGAAACCAGATTGATAGATCCATGTAGTGTCTCGGTAGCTCTGCACCCTCAGTACAACAGCTGATTTTGACTCAGAAAAATCCCCAGAAATTTTGCAAAGTGCTAAAGCACTCTATAAACTATCTAGTCTACAGCTCTCTGAATCGCAGGCCATATTCTCTTCAAATTAATTAGAAAGGGGAACATTGACTGATGTTGAACTTCAGTGCTTTGGCTTTTCTTAAGATAGTAAAACTCTCTCTCCCTCTCTTTGCAAGTTCTTTGCTTATTTCAACGTATTTATTTTCCCCCAATCAAACACAGCCAATGATAGACGTTTCTTTTAAAACATCGGGACTATCTATCATTTCCTAATAAGATTCTTCGCCAAAAGGGCAGGAGCATTTTTAGTACTATATTCTTCAACAGACAGCAAGCATATTTTTTTCAGTTCATTAAACACTAGCCAGGCATGAGGAAGATTCTTTGCTGGGAATATTTACTCCACTTTGTATGTTCTGAAGAAACCAACTTCTATGCCTTTAACATCAGAGCAGAATTATATGGATTTCTAAGTTTTCAACTCATCCTACGGCTTTTGGATGTGTTTTTAAAGCAAGAGATATGAATTCCAGCAAGAAAGGAAAACAATTACCCACTTGTGGCACTTAAAGAGAATTCACTTATCTGATTCGGTCCAGTACATGCATATTTAAAAACTAGGGGTTCTGAATCCAGCCAAATTTAGAAATACAAGAACACAAGAAAATGCATAAATGGAAAAACAAGGGACGTGGGGCCTGCACATCGGAGATAGTTTCATACTTGGCAGTCAAGAGAACCATCGATTTCTTATAAGCATGTATGTTATAATATCAATCATGAAACTAATATTTTTTAAAAACCTCAAGTGTGAGGATCCTTACAGTTTCCATTTATTATTTTATTTGTGAAATCATGAATTTAAAAGGCCTTGTGAAGATCTTATTTTGTCCCCCAAATCTGGGGGCCAGTGATGCCACTGCGATATATTTTAGACATGAAAGTCAGCGCAAAAAGATGCCACTACTCACTGGTTTGCCTTAGGCAAGCCCTGATTTGTTACCACTAGTTCAACTACAAAATGGGAAGACAACCAGTTGTATCACACAGTGGTATTATAGGTGAACCTCAGGCTACAATGGCAGTTAGGACTGGGATTGCCATTGCTAAGCAAAGCAGTCATAAAATGCAACATCACATGACTGCATCACTTAGCAACAGCAATTTTGGCAGTCCTGGTAACTGTTGTAACCCCAAGACATGTGGGTCATTAAGTGAGAGAAGTGGGAGCAGGGGTGGGATTCTACAGGCTCGTACCTATTCGCTAGAACCTGTTAACATTTTAAGCAGTTCGGAGAACCAGTTGTTAGAAGAAATTACTGGCCTAATCCTGTAAGGAAGGCAGGAAGGAAACGTTCTGGTGTTGCTTACAGAAACTGCCTATCCATTAACCCTTATTACATTCTTGCCAGGACTAGACTTCCTGTCTCAGGAACGTCTCTGGAGTTTTTTTCCCCTCCTTTGCTGGTACTTTGCTTGTGTGGAGTGACCATTCAAAGTTACAATGGCACTGAAAAAAGTGACTTATGACATTTTTCACTCTTACGACTGTTGCAGCATCCCCACAGTCACGAGAGGCCAGGCAAGGAGAAGCATGCCTCGATGTGAGTGATGTTGAGTTGGCCACGCCCAGCCAGTCACATGACCACCAAGCCACGCCCACCAACTAAGCCACGGCCACAGAACCAGTTGTTAAAAAAATTGAATCCCACCCCTGAGTCCCAGATAAGGAGTCTGGATGTGATGCCGTGGGCAGGGACGCACTATGGAGGACAGGTGCTGCAGAATACAGGATTCCTGGGAATCTTCTATTCTGTACTGGGACTCCTTGGGGAAAATGCAGTGGGAGCAATTTACAGGAACTACATGCGACCTTCCATGCCAGCTTCCTCACTCACTCTGCTTGTGGGAAGCCAGCAAGGAAGGTTGCAAAGGGTGATGCTGTGACTATGGCTTGCTCTGATTTGTAATTGCAAACCAGGTGCCAAGCACCCAGATCACAATCATATGATCATGGGGATGCTGCAAAGGCCATAACTTCAGACTGTTCATAAATCATCCCTATTCGGTTGCTGAAAAAGTGGTCATAACTCAAGGACTATCGATACCATAATAAGTAACCCAGCTCTTTTACCTCTTGTAAAGCTTAGCTTTTGGGTCCTACCTCAAGAAGAACAACCTAAGAAGTGCCTCCAATAATTCTGTACCTTTCTCAGAATTTTTCTCCTCCCTTCTTTTTTACTCTTTCTATAGTTAATATAAATACTGATTATATCAAAGAAAATAAATGCATACAATACATTCAGAAAGCATTTAGACCTTCACTTTTGTCAATTTCATTAAGCTGCAGCCTGATTCTATAGTTGTTGAAATTCATTTTTTCTCATTAATCTACACTCAGTGTACCCCATAATGACAAAGTGAAAACAGAATTTTAGAAATGTCTCAATTTATTAAAAAGAAAAAACTGAAATATCACATTGGTATGAGTATTCAGACCCTTTGCAGCAACACTTGAAATTTAGCTTAGGTGCCTCCCATTTCTCTTGATTGTTGTTGACATGTTTCTACAGCTTGATTGGAGTACACCTGTGGTAAATTAAATAGATTGGACATGATTCTTCAGTGCAAAACACATGAAAGCCCACTTGGAGTTTGCAAAAAAAAAAAAAGCACCTGAAGGACTCTCAGACTGTGTGGAATAAGATTCTTTGGTCTGACGAAACCAAGATTGAACTGCTAGGCCTCAATTCTAAATGTTATGACTGTTATGACAGGCATCACTCATCACCTGCCCAATATCATCCCAACAGTGAAGCATCATGCTGTGCGGGTGTTTTACAGACATTTCTCAAATTCTATTTTCACTTTATCATTATGGGGTACTGAGTGTAGATTAAAGAGAGAGAAAAAATGAATTTCAACAACTGTAGAAAGGCTGCAGCAAAATTGACCAAAAGAGGGTCTGAATACTTTCAGATATGCACTGTATATGCAAACTGGCTTTGATCACAACTCTCTGACAATCCTAATCAGCCCAGTTCAATGGATGTTGGAAAGGAGATGCTTGAGATGCTAAACGGAGTCCTGCATTGGGCACGGAATTGGAATAGATGCTGTTTAAAATCCTTTCCAGCCTTGACTTTCAGCTTATGAAATATTTCTTCAGATTGTAATGAAAATGAAGGCTCAGAACAGTTTCTTCCCTTCAGTTAAGATATGCATCTCTTCAGCCAATCCATGAACAGCAAAAAAGAGTACCCTGTCCAAATTTTTAGTAAAACCCAAGGGAATACTGGAGTTTATTGCAAAAAAAAAAATTGGGTGTTATGGAGACCATTCTAGGCCAATGTAAGCAAAACATTCAGCTGTTTGATGGGTTGAGAAGGAGAAATATCGAAGAAACTGATATAAGTCAGAGCTTTTCTGCTTTCCAAGAGTCTCGAGACACATACTGTCAATACATCTAGAACTTCATAGATGGGCACATCCTGAAGCCCTGCCCTTCCTGAACAACAATGAACTCAGGGCATCTCACCTGCCACCAGGTACAAATGAAAGCTGCTGTCACTTCAGTGGCCTGCAAGGTTCGGTGGATTTGATATCCAGGAAGAACGGACAAACCTTTCCCCCAAGGCCTGGACGTAAACAAAAACAGAACAGTGCAAAACATCAGACTTACCCTCTGCTAGCTATCAGCCTTAAGGCATCCAAGTTGCCATGGTAGGCAGCCCACAGGGTTGGGGTCATGCCATCTTCATCAGGGGAATTTAAGTCCTTCTTGGTGGCTTCTTTCAGCAGATGCAGATAGCCATCTCTGGCTGCACGGTGGTACTGGTCATTCATGGTGTAGCCTTAAAGCTTGCCCATGTCACTGGGAGGGTGAACAGCACACAGATGGCAACAGAGTTCTAGGAAAGCAGCTGTCAGAGAGGAGGGAGCTCCGTTGCCAAGATACCTGAGATTCCCTGCCCGGAGAGGGCAGGAACTCCTCACATTGAAGGCATATTATTTGCTGTGGATTCCCCTGGGTCCTAAAAATTCCTGTCTTTGCTTTAGCTAGTCCCTTTCAGAAGACACTTCTCCTTTGGGAATATCCTGGTGGGAATATCTGCTTGGGGATATGTTTTTGGAAACCTTGGCCTGTCAAATCTAAAGTGCAGCACGTCAGAATACTTAGACTCATCCAGGCTCAGGATTCAAGTTTTATTCCAGAGTTACTCTGCGCCACCAAAGATTTTTGGCGGACAGAGTGAAAATGTTCAGAAATTATCTCCTTCTACATGGAACCTCCCCAGGCTTGTTCACCAATTCTTTCATTCTTTTTCCCCTTTTAAAGGGAATTCGTGAAAAGAGTGATACACAATTATTACACAATCATTTTAGACTTTAAACTCTTATCCCTTATGGAGTACCCACTGCTGGCCAGTGGGGGAGTAGGTGCATGTACAGGCCTTCAAGTCAGTGTTGACTCCTGGTCAAATCCCTACAGTTTTCTTGCCAAGAATTTCCAGAAGTGTTTTTCCACTGCCTCATTTCTAGGACTCAGAAAGAGGAACTGGCCCAAAGTCACCCAGTTGGTTTGGTGTCTAAGGCAAGACTAAAACTCAGAGTCGGCAGGTTTCTACTCTGATGCACCTTAACCACTATACTATACTGACTCTCTGCCCAGCAAAAGATTAATTATATGCCAGGCCAACGTTGTGAAGTCATTTAGAAAATGGATCCAGGTGACAGTCTGACACTGGGCACCCCGCTAGAACAGTAGGCATGAACTCATCTCCAACAGATGCATGGCAGGCCGCCATCTTTGCACACGGGTTATTAAAGGCAGTCTAATCACTAGTAGCATGTCAATGCATTGATGATAGAGTAGAAAAGAATGGGAACATTACACATACATCTGCATGGAGCTATAATTTATGTTTCATGTGTATGCTCAGAAATGCGAAAAGTAGATAAATAAATGTGTGGAACACAGATCCTTTATTGGTCACAGCTTTGTAGTGGGTTCAGATAAAGTAAGACACAAAAGTGTATCAGCTCTAAATTAACTAAGTTTCTCTTCCCTTACACCAATATAAATCAATCAGCCTTCAGGAAATTGCTATCAGATAGGTCATTTATTAAGCAATAACAAATCTGGACTTGGCATTAAAGGAAAAATATACTACTAAGCCAAATTTGACTCCTGTTGATCCTGTTGTTACCTTGGACTTCTGCCTTTTAAAGAACATGGCATGCAGATGTGTCATGTGGGAGACATTTTTTTGGACTGACAGGTAGTTTCTAAATTAAGAACAATTTCCCATGTGGCTTTTTATAATTTTTTGCACTTCTGCTTTTGTTGGCAGGATTTTATGATGATTTCTTCCCATTTTCATATCAAGTAACCTTGATCCCCATATCTCTCACGTGTTCTTTTTCTCCCCAAACCTAGTTCAAGCACAAAATGGGTCCTATAAGCCTTTCTGAGACATTTATGAAGCAGTCCTGTCAACTCACTAATGGTGTAAATCAAAAGACATCCGGACAAATATAAATTTCAGGGCTGTTGTGAACTGGGGCAAAAAGGAAGCTTGTGCAAAAGTGGTGAGAACAACAAGCCGACTTGAAGGCAGAAAGGTTGGTGGAATAATGCTTGGCTAAAACCATGGTTCTTGTTCTGTCTGCCTAGTTATATAGATGCTGAACTTAATATTAATAAAGGGTCTAACTTTTACACTTTTTATTTTCATTTTGTGTCCCTCTCATCCCATGGGACTCATGTTTTATACAGCCCTAATTTTAAACATAGTGATTTGGCACTAGTAAGCCATGGTGGCTGCAGTAGGATTTACTTCTGAATGGACATGCATCGACTGGTGATGTAAGAAGAGCAAATGAGTGGTTCAGACGTTTGAGTGGTTCCAGAGTAGAGGAAGATATTATCTACCTTTAAAGGGGAATATTTGTAGCTCAGGGTTGAAATGAGGGGTCCTTAGTACTCGCTCGGCTTGTTTTCTTGTAGGCGTTTCATTACCCTAACTAGGTAACATAATCAGTGCTAGTACAGATGATGTTACCTAGTTAGGATAATGAAATGTCTTCAAGCAAACAAGCTCAGAGAGCACCAAGGACCTCTTATTATCTAGCTTATTGGCTTGAACTGGAATTCATGTTTCCTCGATGCAAGGATGAGAAGTTTTGCTTTTGATTCAGAGTAAAGAAGTGTTTGCAATATGGCATTTTGTCTGTGGTGATTTCTGTTCTTCTGGGAGCCATAGTGTCCAGTACAAAACATCTTGCCCCAATTCTTGCAGACCAGAATTAAGGGAGTTTGCTGCCTAAGCACTTGGTGGATTTGTTCTGTGTTAATAATGAGCCCAACTGAACAGCTGAGAAATAATCCAGGCTTGGTCTACAAGCTCCGGAAGAGATTGTGGAAGCTCAGAGTTTGTTCCATCTTCTCACTGATGGATCATGATATGGTTTGAATCGGGTTCAAAAACTGGAGACCTCAATTTCAAAAATTAATCTAAATTGTTGATCAACAAATAGGGTATCAAAAGGGAAATTGATTTGTAAAATATATTTAAAGAGAGAATGTTCACTCAGCAGGTAAGAACACATATATGTTTGCAGGGTTTTTAAATGTATATATATTTAAAAGAAACCTCACCAAAATACTGTAAGTCATTACATCTATTATTATAACCAGATATGATTAACAAAATGGGCTTTCATTCAAATTGAAAGGGTTATATAAGAAATTCTATCCAAATGTTATTGAGAAATCCTGGCTCAAGTCATATTTAAAATACTGTAGACTTACATTTTGAAATTCAGCTTTTTATTCCATCTACCCAATATCTAACCATTTTTATCACCATTAGCCTAAAGTTGAAGGAACTGGACTCTGGTATAAAAGAATATATTTTGTCATGAAGTGTTCTCACATTCTCTCTTTCTCTGTTTTCCTTTATGCTGGCAGCTCTATATTAGTGTCGGTTAAACCATGACCAACGTGTCTGTGAGGAAAGACGGTGGTATCAAACGTGAAGATTCCATCATGGGCTCCGGCCAGAAAGATGACAAAAGCAGCTTTAGTTCTGATCATTTACCACCTGTTGGCCAACATATACATAGGTTCTCCTCTATCTCTTTGCCGCACAGCCCCAAAGAAGTTTGGAAAAAAGGCGGGCGTGTTTTCTCTGTCCTGCTAGCCATCAACCTGATGCTACTAGCATGCACTCTTGTCAGTGGTGGGGCATTCAAAAACGTCAAACTGCATGATTATGATGCCTTTTTCATGCTCACCATTGTGATGTTGATTGCCATCATTTGGATGTTGTTCTATATCTTCAGTACCTCCAAGCGCCAGGCTGCCATCCCTTACAAAGACAATCACGCAGGACCTATCTGGCTAAGAGGTAAAGAGATGCTGATAAAAGCATATAGTTGATTTGATAAGAGAAGAGGTAAAGCAAAGCACAGCCAATATTTCATTGTTGGAGGAGTGCTGGGTTCATCAGGGCATCAGTCCTATCTGTGTTTAAAAAAAAAACATCTCAGTGCCCATCACATTTATAACATTCAAAATGAGTAAATGAGTAAATGAGTACTGGGAGGGAAGCTGTGAATTGAATTGATCACAGCTCTGCAGAGTTAGGCCCTAATTGGAGCTTACTAATGTTCAGGCAGCTCCTAAGCCAAGTCTTGGATCTAGTTCAAGCTTGATTGTGTGTATCTAAGTTATGATTAAGTATGGTATTCTGGACAAGCATATGAAGAGTGTGGATTGAAAATTATAAAAGTGAGTGGGCAGCTCAGATATCCTGTCCAAGCAAAATGATAAAAAGTGTACCATAAGTCTCTCGGGGCTCAGTGAAAACTTGGAAATGGTGCCACTACTACTTCTGGAATAAATTAGTCCTAAGGATTTGATAGACTTCTGCTGCTCCTAAACATTATTTGTAGAAAAGAAGGTTTAACTCTAGCATTGAAGTTGGACACTACACTTGCTCAAGGCAAGGTTTATAGTTTAATCAATCGGCTTTACAAGTTTGATAGTGCAATAAAATAGGGCTCTGGTTTTGACAGAATTGGGACATCCCTTGTCTTCTTTCCTGGGCTGAGGAAGATTTGTCACGGCTGTGAGGTCATAGAACTAAATTAAAGAGTTTGTTGTGTGTATTTGTTATGGGAAGATAATGACATTTGTTTTCCAAAACAGGTGGCTTGGTCTTATTTGGAATCCTTACACTGGTCATGGATATATTCAAGACAGGCTACTTCAGTTACTACGAGTGCTTATCAGTCATCAAAATCATGTATCCAATTGTGCAGGCTGTGTTTGTAATTGTCCAAGTGAGTTTATGTATTTAAACATATTTATATGCAACCAAATGCCAACTGGTTTGGGAGGGGGCATATAAAAGGGAAAAAATAAAAGCTAGATAAAGCTCTAATCATCTAAATGACAGGAAGCTGCTGTTCAGTTTAAGAGGGTAGCTTGAATTGCAGTAATATTTTGTTCCTTAGAAGAAGCATAGCAAAACAGTTGGTTTGTGTGCACCAGTATTTCAAATATAATTAAATGTCAGGCACAAATAACTAGACCCATATGTGCAGGATTTAAGCTAGCTACTTTATTAGATTCGGTATATAATAGAAATCTACCCAGTCTGGCAGCCTACTCCTGGGAACAATTAGATAAGGCTTCAAGGAACTCGGAGGGTAGGAGGGCTTCAGTCACAACCCTTTTGCAGTTGCACAGTGACTTCAGGCTAGCTCCATGCTTAATCCTTCTTCCCTGCCAAGCTGGGTGCTTCCCAACATTAAATTATCTATAATCTGTTTGTGCATTGTGGGAGCTAACTAAAATGTAACAGATCTTGAAATATATCAAAACGGCTGTAATGCATGTTGTAATTAGTAGCAATAAGTGTTTTAGAACTTGAATAGCAAAATCTTGCAAAATGTGTACCAATAAGTCTAGGAAACTCTATCCTCCTCATACCCAGGATAACAAGATGCTATAGAAAGCAAATTTACAGTTGCATTTTTTTCTTTCTAGACTTATTTTCTGTGGGTCTCTGCCAAAGACTGTGTTCATGTACATTTGGATCTTACCAGGTGAGTATCAAGATCATTCCACAAAATGTCTTTCAGTCAGGTGTCACTGACTGAATGAAAAATAGGATGGGTTTGGGCAGACAGAATCCCAGTGCATTATTTGTAATAATATTAGCAATAATATCCAACAATGAAAGTCAAAGACCTTTTCCAAGGGTCATGTTGGATCTGGAAATGATTTCTGGAGGACTTGTCTTTATTCACTTTTCTGAAATTTTTTACATTGGGTAGTATGATGTAAAAAGATTAAATATCAAAGCAGGTGATAATTCTGAATAGAGTATTTTTGTCAGGGTTCCAGCAAACACTCCTAATGGAATCAAAACTCCAAGGCAGGCATATTCCTAAAAGTATAGATTTATTAGGCATATGTCATATTGGCACACCTGTGGAAAACCCAACTCTGAAGGACCTGAGGTTTTCCCCACCCAAATCAAACTCCAAAGTTCTTTCCCCCTCCCAAAGTCACACGTCTGTCACATGGTCCAACCAGGTCACATTCTCCATCCTGTCTTGCATTGGTCCATGCCTCTCCCAACACCTGGCAGAATATCCTTGGCTCCCACTGGAAAGAATGTTGCTTTGGCTACACATCCCCAGCTATCTCTACCTCCTCCCTTATGTTCCCACAGCTCCAACGAATCTTGCTGTGGCAGCCCTGAAGATGCTTCCAAAATGGCTTCTGCCCAAAATGGCTTCAGAGCTGACATTTTCTTGTTTTAGAGTAAAAGTGGACGAACTTGGAGAGCCAAGTTTACTAAATTTGAGAGCCCCCAAATTGTTAATCCATGGAATTGTCATTTCAAAACAGGATGGGCAGCAAATAATTTTAATAAATAAATAAAAATAAATAATAACACAGCCAGGATTTTCCTTTTCATTTCTGGTGGTGAAAGTTTTAAGATGGGTTTTTAAAATTATATCAAACCTACTTTATAGTTTAGTCTACTACGTTCATTTACAACAATGAACAATCACTTGGCAATTGCTACTTTGTAATCTGTCATGGTGCACAGAGGCCCTAAGGATGCTATATTAGCCAACTGAAAAGAATTTCTATCAAAAGGAAAAAGCTGTATGAGAAATATCTGCAAGCAGAAGAGTTAGACTCATTTTGGAATGTACCATAATTAAATTACTCTTATCCTTAAAGTATTTCAGTTAAAGTTGATCTCTACTGTTTATTTGCTCTGTCTCTGGAGGTGAGTTTGGGTGTTTGGAATGAACAGAGCTTATTCATTAAACCAAAATTCTCTATTCTTCTATGATAGATGTGGACTGATGCTCATCTTAACCACCAATCTAGCAGTGTGGATGTCAGCTGTAACAGATGAATCAGTGCATAAGGCTGAATCAAAAAAACCAGATGTAAATATGTCACACAGGATGGGTAAGTTGACTGGGAAACATAAGAAATATGATCAAATGAACCTAGAGGGCATTACTTTAAGGCAGAGCTCCACAACATTTTCCACCTTGTCAACCAGGCCCGGCATGTGAGTGGCAGGAGCACATGTGTACAACTCCATCCACAGCTCCATCCACACAGCATGTGAGCACAATGGAATTTCGCACGCAGCTCACCACTCACCCACCACTTATGCAAGTGGAGCCTTGCTTGCACATGCACATTCTCACTTGCCTATCACTCGTGCAGCCATTTGGCTCCAGAGTGGATGGCTAACATGTCAATAAATTCGTAAAAGAATAAGATAAATATTATAAACTAATAAAATATAATCAGCTGGCCCAAATACACTTGAAGTCTCCAGACAATCTATATTACTGTACTAAAACTGTAAATCCACTTTCTTAAAAAAAATGTTGTTCTGAAGAGAGGTGGGGGAATGTGTGGATCATACAGATTATTGATGGGGTAGAAAAGATCTATTTCCAGGTCCATTCCTCCTTGATCTATTAAAGAAAAAGAATGCAGGATATCTCTTTATGACTGAATTGAATCAGGCAGATAGATAACCTCTGTTTTGGTAAAAGATATAGTTTGAACATAATGCCTATCACAAGAATAATATGGGAAGAAACATAGGTCAGATTAATCCTCCTTGAAGGATAGGAGGTATTAAAAGGTAATTTAAAAATCTCCTTCCATTGAGTTTTGAAAGATCATAGAGTTGGCTCTGAGAGTAAACCTCTTATTTCAGTACCATTCAAACTTTTTGATCAATGTCATTTTCAATCAAAAGTAAAAAAAGAAAAGAAAAAATTCCTGAGATAGTCTTGACGAGCTTTTCCTTCTCTCTCTGCAGCTGAACTAAAAGAAGGCACCTCTGACAACTGTGGCTGCAAAAGTAATGTTTGCCAAATCTTCAAAAATGGTTATTTTTGGCTGTATCCTTTCAATATTGAGTACAGCCTTTTTGCTTCTGCCATGATCTATGTAATGTGGAAGAACGTTGGCCGCATCATGGACCACCATTCCCACCATATCCATCACCTCAAGTTTAAGCTTTTCAAGAGGACTTACTTTTTAGGTTTCATAATGGGACTCTTGATCATGGCGTCTGGCATAGCAATCCTGATCGTGTATGAAATCCAGATCAATTCAAAAAACAAGGCTAAAGTGAAGAATCAGGTGCTCACCATGTACTACACTTTCAATATTGTCTGCCTGAGCCTGATGTCCCTCGTCTCTGTGGGTGGCTCCATTGTTTACAGATTTGACAAGAGAGACATGGACCGTGAGAAGAATCCAACTAGAACGCTTGACGTGGCCTTATTAATGGGTGCAGCCTTAGGGCAATATGCCATTTCCTATTATTCTATTGTGGCCACTGTGGCCAGTTCACCAAGGGATACTATCAATGCCCTCAACTTGACCTATTCCTTGCTGATGATTGCCCAACACACTTTCCAGAACATTTTCATAATTGAAGGCCTCCATCGACAGCCCTTAAAAAGGGAAAGCAAAGTGGACCATCAGGAGAAGGACATTTATGGCCTCACTTTTGTCAACTTGAATGCTGTATCGCTTCGCGTCCCTGAAAATGGAAACGCTTTATCACCAGTATCTCCAGGACTAGCTATCCAGGCTCCTCATGAAGTAACACGGTCCATCAGTGTCTCCAAGAAAGTGAGCTGGCGGAGGAGATTCTTAAAAGAAAGCTCATTATTCCTGCTCCTGTGTAATGTAATTGTAAGTAGGACGGTTTTATTTGAGCCAAAATTGGATTAGTCATCAGTAGTTAAGTATGTAAATAAGTAGGATTCCTTTGTTCTTATCAAATAGTGAAAGCTAGAGCTAGCTTCTGTTATTTAACCAAAATATCTTTACATCAAAATATGAAGTTTTGCTGATCTTGTTGAATTGTCTCAACTATAACTTCATCAAACATACACACTTCCAATTCCTAGCAAGAGTTGCAGCCAAGCTATGCCCAAGAGTTGCAGCCAAGCTAGTTAGGGATGTTGGGGGTAGTAGTGTAAAAAAGCAAAAGGAGGACTAGACTGAAGAAAAACAAATTAGAAAATACAAAAGACATGGAGCTGCTATTACTACTTGAGCTCTCTTTTTTTTCTTCTTGGAATCCAAACGTGATATTGTATTGGGTTGTTTTTTTTTACTATGCTTCACATCACTGGCAGATAACAAAGAGGAAGAGAAGTATGAAACATAACATGTGTTAGGTGATGCCAATGTCCAAAAAAAGGCCAAGGATCAACTGAGCCATCCATTTCTTCCTGGACTTCTTAAAATTTTAAAGAGCGTAGCAGTTGTGAATAACTTGACCGATATGTTATAGTAAAGTGATATTCTTTAGATTCTGTTTGATGGTGTTCAGTTTCCCAGATTTTATTTTAAGAGAAACTTGTTCTCTGAGTGTTGGTGGAAAGCAGAGTAAGTGCAAAGCCATCTCCCTCTCCTTCTCAAGCTGTTTTTCAACCATTTCAAAGCTGTACAAATAAATATAAATGCGGCACCTTTTTAAAATAAAAAGAGCCACAGAAGCAGCAAGAGGAAAGGCAGGACTGAGTAATAAACAACAATTAGGTGTGTTATTCGGCACACATTGCAAAGGAAGGGGAAAGGTGAATTTGTCTTGTGGAAAATTGCCTTGCAATTCTTGCTGCTTTTCATACATATTTGACTGCACCAAAGTAGTTTGAATAAATTAATGATTTTTACATTTTGTGCGGTAGTATTCCACCTTTTCTCTAGAGAGCTCAAGACATGTTATAATGGATCACCCCTCATTTTTATCCTGACAGGATTGTAACACCTTTTCTGGTGATGGGAAAGGAAATGGAAATATGCACCTAACACACATGAAAAATACTGGGAAACTGGCATGAAGGAGGGAGAATAGATTGTGGCAGTGCACAAGAAGATTTATGGCTCTTGTCTGTTAGGCATAGATACTTGGGGTAAATCAAAATTAACAAAATTCTAGGGCAGTGCTTCTCAATCTTGCTGTTATTCTGAGCCACCCAAGGTTGCTCAAGAATTCAGTTCCCAGAATTCAGTTCCCAGCAGTCCATACATCTGAAAGCTGCCAAGGTTGAGAAACCCTGTTCTAGGGTACTCCATGTTTCTTTAGATCAGGGTCGTTGCCTTAAAGAATTCAGTGATGCAGAGGCATGTTAGTTAAATGTTTATGCTTAAATGTCATAAATGTCTGCATCAAGAACTGTGCCTCGTTAGTCTCATTCTTCCTTGTTTTTACTTGCTGACGGTGCTATTATCTTTGTCTCTTTCCCAAACAGCTCTGGATTATGCCTGCATTTGGAGCCCGGCCGCAATTTGATAATACCACAGAGCTTGAATTCTATGGTTACCCCATGTGGGCCGCTATTGTGGACATCTGTCTACCCTTCGGCATCTTCTACCGGATGCATGCTGTTGCTAGCTTAATGGAGGTCTACGTCATGTCCTAATGGACAAATGAAGAACTTTTTAGAAGAGCCCACATTTTTCATACCACCCTGGACTTGAAAGCCTAAAGAGCTGCACTGAGGGGGTTGAGTTCCTTTGGGCCCCAGGCCCAGTGATTTGATGGGCATTATCAAGAGAAGTGACAATAGCTGAAACCAAAATCCCGTTTTTTCCTATTTAAATGACTCCTTTTCTTGATGATCATCTTCAGTTATTTTTTTTCTACCAGATATGCAGACATCAAGGACCCTATATAGGCTTAGATTCACTCCTGGTCACTTTAAAGGACATTTTGACTTCAGTAGAGCAGTCTGAGGAGTCACAGCTTGAAAGAAGAATTGAGTGAATGTTGAAGACTGTTGAAAGTAATTGTGCCTTTGTGTCATTTGGATGGCTTCATAAAATTCCTTCCTGACTCTTCAATCCCTTTTCCAGTGATTTATGAAGGCCTCAGGAGTAAGACCCTGTTAAAGCTCATACATGATAAGAAGAATCCTGGAGCCGTTCTGGGTTTCGATGGGACTTCCTTGCTGTCCTGAATCAGGGCCTGAAGACTGTATGAGTCCATCTAAAGGGTTATTCTGTCAAGAGCATAATAAGAAATGTTAGTTTTTAACAAGAATTTGATTTTTTTTAATGAGCCTATTTTTATAAAATGTACATATTTATTGATTCTCATTGTGATGATTTAAAGGGAAATGAAGCCCCAGAGAACCACCGTAAGGAAAACACTTCCCCGCATGCCCAATCTTAATCCTCTAGCAGTGCTTAACCAGCAGCCTGCCAAAGGTGGTACTTCCTCTGCTGCTTCGGCTCAGAGTTTGGAGCAAGGGGGATATTGTTCTCCTTCATATCCCATTGGAGGATCTCTTTTAGGATGGTGATATGAAGTATCTACATCTCTGTGTAGAGCTAGATTAGTTAGATAGTGCTTCCTTCACAAACTCTTACGCACAAACACACACGCACCTTTTAGTATAGTTCACATCTTAGGATAATGGTCATAAAAATAATTAATAGGTATTCTGCATTGGCTTTAGATCATCATTGTGTTACTAAGCCCCCCAAGCACTAAAAAGAGAAAATGGCCATCAGTGAGAACCTATGGAGTATATTCCTTTATTAATTTAGTTGTCCCTTCATATGCATCAAAACTGTCACCTTCTATCTTCATGTTAAGAGTTTTGGGCATGTTGCTGGAATGGTGGGAACTTTGGCAATCAGATTGGAGAGGATTGCTTTAGAAAATTCTCTCTTTTTTTGGCCACTGTTGAGGCATCTCTTTTAGGCTTATATTTGGATGTACTGGTAGAGCAAATTCTCTTCATCTTTGTATTAAATTTAAATCATCTAGTTTAATTCTATATGACCATCAACCGCAGCTGATAAGAGGAGAAATTAACAGAATACATGTTTCCATTCCAAAAAAGTAAATAAATTTTGTTGGTCCTAATTTTCAAGATTGGAGTTCCCTATTCCAGCTTCAATAACAGATTATGCAGATCTTATTTGATTAATGTGATGATTAATTGAATAGGACTAGGAGATTCTCGCAATGTTAGACTTTCTGAATTCAGTCTTTGACATGCACAGCAAGATAATAGCACTATCTTTGTCTTTATGCATACATAAAGCCAATCTGGTGGAAAATCCTCCTTTGATACTGGATTCTATCTAGAAGTATTCTGACATGTTTTAATGATAGCCCAAAACTGAGCTTATCTAATTCTTTCCGGTGTACAAGGTAACAGCTGTGCTAATGATAGGAATTTTTGACATATTTCAAACTGGAAGAATTTGGCAAGAGCTGTAGTTGATCATCACAATAGTTATTTAATTGCACTGTTTAAGAGTCCCATTTTTTTCTTATGAAATTGTATTTACAATGGAAAGAAATGTGATTTTGGAAAATGACTTGAGGGAGAGTAAAGATGACAGGCTCTGCAGAAGTTAAAATATCTCAGATGATAGAATAAAAGGAAATTGTTCCACTTTGTCCTACATATCTTATTTGCTTCTGAAAATTATTATTTGCCTGTTTCATTAACGTGCTTTCAATAATTTTTTTTCCACGGAGCAGCTTTGGAACCTTAAGAAAAAAAAATCTTGCTGCAGTCAGTATGGCATAATGATGACAGAAGGTGGATATCAGAATAGGAAAGTCAAAAGAAAGGCAGAACTAGAATCAGGTTATTTACTTGTGAATTCATGGTTTGCTTGATTTTCCTTCAAACATCCTGTTCAGGAACGGTGTTTGTGATTAACAGTGCTATTTCCACCATGGAGATTGGGAAAGGACTGATTTCAGAAATGAAGCTAAACAACGACAGACTTTATTGTGGTCATTAACCAGCACAGTCAGGGTGACATGAAGATATTGAAGAGTACTGGGCCTAAGACGGAACCTTGTGGCACTCCACTGCTTACTTCCCTCCATGTAGACTTAGACCCATTAAGGACTACTCGTTGAGTACGGTTTGCCAGCCAGTTGTGAATCCATCTAGTGGTGGTGCTATCTATTTCACTTTTTTCTAGCTTACTAAGAAGTAGGTTGTGGTCTACTTTGTAGTAGGTTGTGGTCTACTTTGTAGTAGGTTGTGGTCTTTATAGTAGGTTGTGGAATCTCACATGTGCTCCAATCCTATGGCTATTAAGCTATTTCTAAGCACGGGCCTAATACTCTTTTCAAAGAACACTAAACTCATGTTTTAAAATAATAGCCCAACCAGGTAGCTGGTCACAGGTGCAGAGATGGGGTGTGCAGTGAAGAAAGAAGGGGTGGTTGATAATGAGCAAACACCAGCTTTGACAAATACTACCGGTACAAAGTAGTGCTGGCAATAAGTCACATTCCACCCTCAGGGCTGCCACATTCAGAAGCAGGCTGCAGACAGCCAAGAATCTGGAATGGAGGCGGGAGAATGGTGAGCCCTCCCCAAGTAATAAAATCAGTAAAAACAATAGCTACCTGACACTTCTTAGCAGAAGCTGTAGAGATCTAACCATGCACCCAGTGGTGGCTCTACCAGGAACACTTACTTGGCAGAGCCCAGGTCTCTCTCCCAGTTTCAGTGGAATTTTGTGCAGCACAGGATGGTGCTTGAAAACTGTCTGTAGAAGAAACCCACATGAAAACCTCAAAATGCTTGGAAAAGTGTCAGAGATTGCAGGGGCAGAGATCTCTGGGGAAGCCAGGTGTCTGGTTCAAACCCGTGATTCTTAACAACTGCAGGGGAGAGCTTGTGCCTACCGCAGCCCTAATAGATGCTGGCAGATCTTACTTCTAGTGGTAATGACCACATTACCAATTACCTCACCAATAAAGCGTGTTGTGGCAAATACTGTATCGGGAGGACAGGGGAAACGCCTCTTTAAAATTGAATGGTCTTTACGCGTTCTCGGTTGTAAGTGGGGGGATGAGACAAAGGCAACATCAGGAGGATGCAACATGGAAACTGTTACCAGGTATCTTTATGGTAAAGTTATGGGAATGTGAGAAAGAGCCCTAAATCTCTCGCTAAAGAAATCCTGTCTTGGTCATGTACACTGACAGGAGGAGCCTGGCCATTCCTTCAAATTTACCCATGACCACCAGTGTCAGCGTCAGGTGTGATGCCAAGGCGGTTTAGCTGGCTTAGACAGCAAGTAATGAGTCTGGGTGGAGTAATGACAGGGCATTCAGGAAAAAGCAGGCAGGACTAAGCAGGCTCAAGGGAAATCATAGGGTAGGGAGACTGAACACATAGAATAGCACAAGAGAAGAAGAAAGACAGACCATCTGAGAAATACAGGGAAGAAATCAATAAGGGGTTTCAAATAAACGGCTGCTTCCATGTGACCTTCAAATCTAAGGCAACACAACCAATTAATTTTAATTGGCCAGACTGAGTGGTAGACAAAGGAGAAAGGGAGATTTCAAACACTTTACAGCATCTTTGGAAATTCTCAGTCATCCTGGTCAAGGTTGTCACAAAGATGCTTTTTCAAGAGGAGAGAGGTTTTTCCATGGACCGGAAGGGGCATGGTTTCGTGTGCTGCCTGCACGCCATGGATGGGGCTTCGCTTATTTACATGGCCCTGTTTCTGGCATGCCACAGACCGGTGCCGGTCCATGGACCAGGGGGTAGGGTGGGGTGGGGGACCCCTGCTTTACAGCATTAGTATCCCTAATCCAAAGAAACACTTTCTGACTGGAAGTTTCTTAAGATGTGTTTCCTGCAGGAAGAAAAGAGTTAGCCAAATCTATACAGCACTACAAAAAGTTCCTGGGTGGGAGGACACAGAGAAAAAGAGAGAAAGATGGGGGAGCTGTACACCTCGTACATTTGATATTCCCAGCCTAAGGAAGAAGGACCACAGTACTTATGTACAGTATTTGGAAATATCAGCCAGAAACTTTAAAGAAAAAATGACTTGAATCTGTTCATTTGTGGACCGAGGATAAATTCAATGGCAACAATTGCTGAAGAGTATGGGTGGAATAGTATGCAGAATTTCCCTCAGGTTGCAACAACCTATTCCAGATTTGTTTTTTATGAGCAGAACATTCAAAATTGGCATTACCTGAATTGCCCGATCATAATAAAATTTTAGCAAGTCATCATCAGGGCATAAAGCATGTCATCCTTGGTCCATGAGTTGCAGGTAGCTCTGACTTTCTTATTAAAGTTAAAGATTTTCCTATTAGTCGTGTCTGACTCTAGGGCACAGAGTTCATCTCCGTTTCTTGGCCAGCATTGTCTGAAGGCAATCTTGATTGTTCTGTATTAGCATACTCCAAACCCTGAAACCTGATTGGCCCGCACGGGCCGCCACCTGATTGGATGACTAAACGGCCGTGATTGGCGCGCTTAGAATCAACCGTGATTGGCCGAGCCGATCGCGGGAGATTCAAAGCGCTGTCATTGGCCGCCGCACCGTGGACAGCTCCTATATGAAGGGCTGCCGTGAAGTGCAGGTCTTGTATAGAACTGTATACTCAATAAAGAGCGGAATGTTCACTTTTGGTCTCGCGTCTCTATGGGGACCGATCTACCCGATCTAACATTGATGGTCATGTGGCCAGCATGGTTATACACCAAAGTGTATACAACCATATCCACTGATATCTTCCCACCAAAATGGTATCTATTTATCTACTTTCATTTGCATGCTTTCAAACTGCTAGGTGGGCAGGAGCTGAGGCAAGTAACGGGAGCTCATCCCATCATGCAAAGCTCGGGTCTCAAACCTGGGTTATCAGCTCTCCAGCTGACAAGCTCAGTGTGAGCCATTGCAACCCCTTTATTAGCGACCCCTTCATTCCCTCTGAGAACAATTGATTCCACCCATGTGTCTTCACATCAGTACTCTGCCTCCTTGCAGTTGAAGAAAAGTAAAACTAAAATGTTTAAAGTGTGAGCTCTGCCACAGAGAAATTTTTAAGTTCTGTTGGCATCAGTAGGATTAATGTATATTCAGCTTGCAAGGAAGAAGGCAGGAACTCAACCCCTTTCCCCCTGGACATGCCTTTTATGATTTTGCACCATCAGTGTAGTAATTGTCCTTGTAGCAATTATGATCTGTTCAGTAAAACTACATGACTTCATTATCTTGCTTCCTCTTATCACCACACACCTTATGCTCACCAACTTCTTTGTCCTTGAAGCTGTTACAACGGGATGATTTATCATGTTCTCACATTCTTTCCCAGGAGTATCATGTAGATATGAGAAAATCAGACAATCCAGCATAGCTATTTTGATACATAGATCAAAATGGCTTTACTTAAACGTAAGATAACTTCCTTCACAAAACATTTTTACGCCTGTGATCTTTGCGCAAGACAGGTGTGTGTTGGAGGAAAGCATTCAAGTATATAAGGAAGACTCTCTGATTAATTGCATGGCTTTGTGCAACTTCCTGTTCATTTACCTTTCTATTGACATTTAACCTACTGATTAGCATGTTGAGAAATCCAGTCACATTCTTAGGTGGGAGCATGCAACCAGATATTCCTCCAAAGGCAGCTAATAAAGCAGGAGGAACCGATGATGAATTGCAAGATTAATGCTCTTTCAGCCACCATACCCAGTTTCTGTAAGAGGATTGCATCATAGTGAAATTGGAAAAAATAGCTGATTCATTTCTATTTTTCCTTACTTGGAAAAATCTGGGTGACAGGATTCGCTAACTACTCAAAGCCAAAAATGACTGGATTTTGTTAGGGATAACATTGTTTACCCTAACTGGTTTGGGTAAAAATAATAAATAAGGTATCATGGTTTGTTAGTTAAAGTGTGTGTAACTTTAACTGCAAGAATGTAATTAAGGGTGTGATTGTAAAAGCACTATATAAGAAGCGAGGCAATTGCAGCTTGCTCTCTCTGGCTTACTGATCCCTAATTACTGGATGGATTGATGACTGCGTTCTTGCTGGAACGGGAGAGAAGAAGGAGTGTTGATATTTCTCAATGGAGAGAAGATAAAGATTGGACTGATTTATTGTAAGTGTACTGACATTGGCTATTCAACACGGACTTTGCAAATAGAGTATCCCCGACAAGACGTGACTGAAATGATATATGACTAATGGACCGTTTATTTTGACTATGCTATAATTCTTAAATGGAATAAACTATATTTTTGATAGCACAAGCGTATCTGTATTTTTACTGCGTGTTAACTAGAAAACTTATCTCACATATTTACCTGTCTGCCTATCTGACTTCGCTGCACGTTCTGTTTAGTTTGTTTTCCTTAACACCCGTTGGGGAATCCAGGCTTAACAGATTTCATCTGAGGTATAGCTAGGCTTGGCACCTAATATATTGCCAATCCCAGTCTGACATTGTAGGAGGACAGTCTTGCTAATCTTTGGTGGCAAGATCAGGAATCTAATAGTCTCAACATTACTTTCTTTCTTTCTTTTTTTCCCAGAAGGCAACTGGACTGTTTTTTTCCTTGGGGAAAAAGAACAAAACACTTTGCTTCTCATCCAAGAAGCTTTATCCAGGAATCTGGTAGCATCTTTTCCAATTATCCAATTGATACAAGGCATAGATCCAGCTTTCAGATGTCTTATATCTACCTGCCATTAAGACTGGTTGTCATCTTTCAACAAACAAAAAATGTTTATTATTATGCCTAACTCTGTAACAGCCAGATGAACATGCTGCTATTAGCACTCTATGGGGGGAGGGGGGGATATAGATGATCCATCCAAAAACAGCTGAACCACAATCTTGAACTGGTAATAGACTGGAAGATGGACACAAAATCAAAAATCAATTTTGACACATTAGAGAAGCTAATAGTCTGTGGTTTATCTATTTAAGGTGGCTAGAACAGCCTTCTTCTTCTTCTCCTTTCAGAAGAATTGGCTTCATGGGCTGGGATTGTTCCTGACACCAGCTTTGTCCAAGACTAATTGGCATGTGCAGAATAAGCTCCAGCACGGTGTTTCTTTTACTCAGCAAAGTGTGTGGACTTCAACTCCCAGAATTCCCCAGTGAGCCATAAACACTGCTCTAGCATTGCTAGCTGAAGCTGCTACATCTGTTGCCTTCTTTTTAAATAAGGTAGCAGACAAAACCATGCTTTTTTGATGTCCAGAACTGACTGGTATATTGCAGGATATGTTATCTTTGGAAGCAACTTAGAAATTGTATCCGCTAAACTATTAATTGACTCTTGGACATGATCTTGATATTCTAAAGTAGGGGTGTCAAACTCACTGTGGCATCACATGACATATTGGGACTTTTTTCCCCTTCACTAAACTGGGCGGGGGTGGGGCCAGCACGTGACGCATCTGGCCCACGGGCCATAGTTTGACACCCCTGTTCTAAAAGGAAGTTCATACTGCAAAGGTGACCCAAAAATTTGAACTGGGGATGCTGGGAATTGTAGTTCAACATCTCTGCATAGTACTCAGAGAAAGTTGCTTCAGACTTTTTACATTTTTTATGTTCCGAGTTTGAAATTGCTTCACTGTGTTAATTTGATGTTGGTGTTATAAGTGTTGTAATATACATTTTAAACTACATTTTTGGCCCTGAAATACCTCAAATGAAACAAAACAGTGTCTCCCAAATTTAATGTAGAACTTTAGTAAGCTCTGTTCTTACCGTATTATGTACCCAGAATCACCCTCATCTCCCAATCTCCATTCTTGGTGGGACTGAGAAAACTTCCACTATTTTGATCAATCTCTCTGGGTTTGGGGTTACAGAAAATGACATGCTGGAGAAATGAAGTAACTGACAAAAGCAAGGAAACGGGTGTGTTGGAAGAAATATCCTTCTGGGTTCAGTTCCAAATGGGAAAAAGACACTGGATTCATGGAAGTTGTTTGAAAAGAAGGTTTAATGGTGGACAGGACCACATGCCTTGGAGCTCCTGAATGAAAAGGGGCAAGATGCTGAGGGACCCTTAGTTTTATACCCTCTGTTGGGCCCCATCTTAGTGTTTCCTGTTCCTGTGTAGGAAATGTAACCCATTGGCTGTCAGGCTCCCAGGGGCGGGGGTCTTAGCTAACTTTGTATACTTTGTCTGGACCACATGGCTTCACCTGAGTACTGGCTGATGCAATCTTCCCAGGCCAGGTGGTGAGATGAGTAGAGGGCTTTGTTATGTAGAATACTCTGTCCCAGGCCTTAATAGCCCACCCATACACAGAGATGGGGGTGAGCTTCTGTTTCTGAGGTGAGTTTCTGCTTCTGCGTTTCTATTTCTCTTTTTGGGGAAAAATTCTGTCTTTTTAGTATATCCTAAAATATTTCATTTTCCTAGGAGGGGTGGGTGCTAACTTCCTACAGGTGTGACAGGCCATAACAGGTTTAGAGTATTTTATCCAGTTTGCCAAAGTATGGCCATTTCTGGAGCCTTGGATGGCTATAAAATTGCAGCTTTGGCGCCTTTTGTCAAGAAAGCCTATGGCTTTGTGCTCAGCATGTTCTGAGCTGTGTCCACAGCCTGTTGACCGGAATTGACCAGGAAGTGCAAAGGAAAGCACTTGATTCCCATTGGTTGGGCTCTCCCTGGCTAATGAATCTCTCCGCCTAGTAATTAATATAATGACAAGACTATCCCGTAAGTCAACAGACGGGGAAAAAAATCAATGCAAACTACACTTTTCATTGGCAACTCTGCATGCCAGTGACAACTTCTCCATTCTTCTGAGAAGAGAAAACATTTCCAACCTATAGAAGAAATAGCATTTCAAAAAAGGGGGGGAAATCCCTTTTGTTAATTCAGTTTCTCTGGAAGATTCATCTCTGGTCCTTTTTCCGCAGAGGCTGCAGCTAAGCCACCCGTCCTGAGGTAAGAGGAGCAAATATAGAGTCCTTGCTTTTTCTGCTCTCCACCCTTTGCTGAAGGCTGTAGACCCCCCAAAATATGACAAATGGCAAAAAGAAAAATGCCTTGAAATGATTGTTTGGGACTTTGATCTGAGGATTTCTGATCAGGATATAGGAATCCTAAAAATCCTTCGACAGAACACTGAAACAAACGTGTACTCTAGCTGCTCAGGCAATTTGGGATCTCTAGTGACTCTTGCAAGAAACAATAGCTTAAAGCAACCCAACACACATGAGTGTTGCTAGCAATGGAAATATACCTTAAATGGATCTGGGCCTTTGGCCAGAAGGTGTGGTTTAAGGTCTTAAACAAAAGGCTTAAAGCGGTGATCTGGATAGACTGCCTTATTTTTTAAATATTATTTATCTATTGCCTCAATCCTCATGGGCTCAAGGCCATGTGTATCCTCAGGCTAAGGCCATGTATATCCTCAGGCTAAGTCTAGCCAAAGTTAAAATACCATATGCAGATTGTGATGAAACTTCAGCATGTAAAGTAACTCTGTGGTTGAAGTATGTTTAAAGATGCATAGATTTGGAAACAGAGGGGTCATTCATAGCTTCTTACTTAAGTATGGCATGATGAGGCTGTATAAGGTCAAAGCTGCCTGTGCCATTTTCTTTTTTCTTTTTCTTGTTTTGGTTTTTGGATTAGCTGGTTTACAATAATATCACCTCCATTTGTATGCAGTGTTAATGATTATTAAATGGTTATTAAAGAAGAAAAACTGGCAGAGCTGCCATCTAACATTGATATTTTGATGGTGCCATTTGTTGCTTGTTTTTGTTGTTATTCAAGCACAAAAACCAAACACAGAATAGCTGCAGCCTATCCTCTGCATAATTACAATACTGTGGCTTCAGGAGCTCTCCCGTCTCTTATATGTCCTCATCAATCAGCCTACACTGAGCAAAATGGAAGTAGAAGTGTTTTCTTTTTAAAGAGTAAATGTCATTTCACATGTTTGAATGACCTAAAAGGTAGAAGAAAAACATGGAAGAGTCGTGATTCAGACTTTGCTAGCCATTCCTTCATTGTGCATAGTGCCAAATCTTTCCATCTTTGTGCATACAATAATCTTGAAGCAGTTTATTCTCTTTTTTTCTATTTTTCTTTTACCTTTTTTCTTGAACCCTTAGCTTTTCTTTGACTGTTTGTTTTTCCTTTTCCTTTTCTTATTTTATAGCAATTTGTATTAGTTTTATCTTCCTTTAAAAATATTTAATGAAAGAAAGGTGAATCTGAACACAGGATGGTGGTTATCGTATCCAAATTGAAGAGTTTGGCAGCAGAGTTCTTTTAAAAAAATTTAAAAGCACAGCAACAAATTGCAAAATGTATTTAATTAAAAAAAGAGTCATTTTACAAAAAAAATTAGCATAGCAATTGTTGACCTTTATGTTGGCATTCAAAAATATCCTTTAATTTTAAAATACAAAGCAGTATATTAAGCTTTTAAAAATAGGTAAACTTTTGATTTAATGAGAATAGAAGATTATGGGGTGGACTGAGATGTCTTGGCACCAACTCTCATCTCAAGTAAAAGATCTTGAAAGACCTTGGAAGAAAGGAAGGAAGGAAGGAAATCAAAGAGCTAAAAAGTCCCAAACAAATCACTTTGTTGTATTAATAAAGTCTGATTCAAATACCCCTGAAAAAGTACCCCTCCAAAATGTGTCTGGCCTGTTTAATAATTATTTTTCTTTGCTGCCATTTAGGACTCTTTTCTGTCCCTTATTTTTTAATTTGCCAAGATTTATGTTATGATAGTACACCAATGCATCAATTCTTAATCCTGGGAATCTGCAAATCATTTACCAGGGTGCTTTTCCTTTTATTGCCCCAGCCCTAATCCTCTGTATTTGCTTTCAGGCTTCGGTGACTTAGTCTGCAATCACATACCCCTTTTCCCCAGAAACAAGCTTCTCATAGAACCCAGTAGCATTTCAATCAATCAATCAATCAATCAGAATAGAGAGGAAGGGACCTTGGAAGCTTAAGTAGGAGACCTATGCCATTTCAGACAGGTGGCTGTCCAGTCTCTTCTTAAAAACCTCTGGTGATGGAGCACCCACAACTTCTGAAGGCAACTTCTGTTCCACTGGTTATTTCTCCTCACTGTTAGAAAGTTTCTCCCTAATTCCAGGTTGCTTCTCTCCTTGATTAGTTTCCATCTGTTGTTTCTTGTCTTGCCTTCTGGTGCTTTGGAAAGTAAGTTGATCCCCTCTTCTTTGTAGCAGCCCCTCAGATAGATTAGATAGATAGATAGATAGATAGATAGATAGATAGATAGATAGATGGATGGATGGGTCGATGGATAGTTGGAAAGATAGATAGATAGATAGATAGATAGATAGATAGATAGATAGATAGATAGATAGATAGATAGATAGATAGATAGATAGATAGATAGATAGATAGATAGATAGATAGATAGATAGATTGAATACTTTATTGACCAAGTGTGATTGGACACACAAGGAATTTGTCTTGGTGTAAATATTCTCAGTATACATAAAACATACATTAGTCAAGAGTCGAGAATCATAAGGTACGACACTTAATGGTAGTCTTAGGGTACAATAAGCAATACTGGAATATTGCTATCATGTCATCCTTAGTCCTTCATTTCACTAGACTACTAGCCAAACCCAATTCTTGCTACCGTTCTTCATATGTTTTTGTCTTCAGGCCCTTAATCGTCTTAGTTGTTTAGTTGATTTACATCAGAGGAGGCCTCTAGCAGATTGCATGGACAGGCTACAATGCTACTGGCATTTTTATGGGGCCAGAGTTTTTGTCTGAATACATGTTACAGAGAGTGTTCAGGACTCTTTTGGAAGGCAAACCAAAGTATTATCATTCAGTGTTTTTTGTTCTGCTGCAACCACTTAACAAAGAGAGCAGAAAAGAAATGAAAAGTTTGGAATGAAAAAAAGGGAACCCAAAGATGGTAGGAAATGGTTAAGGAGAAGTGGTAAGGCAAAATAGTCCGAAGGTAAAAGGCAACACTGGATGGCTGGATATTTATTACCGCTTTGCTTTATTGAGAAGCATTAAAGCAGTGTTTTTTCACTGCTGCTTGTAACTATCTTTCCAACTATGTTGGCACTGCTTGCAATAAAATGAATATGAATCCTGCATTTGTATAGGTACTTTCCAATCGAGTATTGATAAAAGGATAAAATGTAAATGTTGCCTCCTTTCATTGGGAATGGCTTGATATAAAGACTGGTTCAAAGACCAGGTTATGTTTAGCCTTTAAAAAAAGGCTATGGGGAGACACAGTAATAGACTTCCAATATTTGAAGGGCTCTCACAGAGAAGGTTCAGATTTATTCTTCATAGTACTGAAGGTAGGACATAACAGTGGATAGAAGATTTACAGAGAGAGGGGGGGAGGGAGAGAGGGGAGAAAGAGGGAGAGGGAGGGGGAGGGGAGAGGGAGGGAGGGAGGGAGGGAGGGAGGGAGGGAGAGAGAGAGAGAGAGAGAGAGAGAGAGAGAGAGAGAGAGAGAGAGAGAGAGAGAGAGAGAGAACATTAAAATAATGAAGAATTTCCTGACCGTAAGTGCTGTGAAGAAGTGGAACAACCTGTCTTCTCAACTCATGGAGGTTTTCAAGCATGACTGGAAGATTTCAAGCAAGGATGGATAGCTAGTTGTTTGGGAAGGTCTGAGGAGTCCTTCTTTGGACAAGAAATTGGCCTAGAAAAGTGATGGGCTGCAACTGGTTTAACAACCGGTTCGGTGAGCATGCGCTTTGCAAACCAGTAGTTCCGGTGAGCAGTTGGCCCCACCAACCCACCCCTGTCCTTTCCTGTCCTATATTCCCCTGTTTTTTAGTTCAGCTGATTCACGCGGCATAGTGGATTGCCGTGCCTCAGCTGTTTTACTCACCAGCGCTGACACAGAAGATAAGATTTTGAAGTTTAAAATGGTTGGTTTTTTAACGCTGCACACGCACACAATGCAAACATTTTATTTTATTTATTTATTTTTATTTGTCAATTGCTTAGAAGATAATAGGCATAAGTAAAAACATAGTTATGAATACATAGATACATATAAGAAAAATAAAAAATATATAAAAGAAACAATAGGACAGGGACGGTAGGCACGTTGGTGCGCTTATGCACGCCCCCTTTGCACATGTCTGTGCAAATTGCACAGTCACCAAACCGGTTGTTAAACCAATTGCAGCCCACCACTGCATTAATCTTATAATTTAGAATATGTTTATGGAACAGAAACGTTTTGATGTTTAAACAAAACAGGGGAACAGAGAAAACTAATACTTTAGCAAATGTATTAGACAGAGATAAAAGTTCTATCATTTTATAATCCTGTATTAAATGTTGTATTTTTTATTTACATTTTAATATGTTATTATAAATTATTGAGAATATGATATAAAAAGTTATATAAAATACACTTAAGTAGTCAGTAGTGTAGCTAACGTGGGAAATGAAAAACTTCAAACCCTTTTTCTCTTTGATAGACTTAGTTCAGGGATTTTGCTAATTTATGGTCATTTTTTTCTTGATTTCTTGTTCAACAATCAAAATAGAATCAAAAGTCATAATTCATATTGTTTGGGTTCCTACACGTTGTTCACCGATAATGTGCAATTTATTTGTGTGCAATGAATAATATTTAGCTAGTGTGATCTATAGTTCAACCTGAGCTACATATACTGTCTTCTATTGGTATTAAATCATAGTTTGTGTTTAATATCATGTAGGAAGTCATCTGCTGTGACTTATTTAAAAAACTATGGTTATAACGAATGATTTAATGATGTTTGAATTCAGCCTATCAAACTTTTGACTGAGAAAGTTCTCACATATTCTATTTTTTACAAAGTCAAAAGTTCCAAAATTGGGCAGTCGGGTCTGGGGGCAACTTTTTTCCTTCACATAAAGACACATAATAGCTTGAGGTGATTATGAAATGGTTGACCTTGTACACATTCAAGCATTCTTACTATTTCTTCACACATATATGAGTAATTCAAGTTGTTGTTCCGGGGGGGGGGTGGGAGCTTTTTGATCACAATGACCGTGACAGTGACTTCCTAATCCTGTCTCAGTGTGGGCACTTTAGGAAATTTGCAAACAGGTTTTGAACTCCCTTGAGGTTCATAGCTTGTTTCTACAAAACACCACCTTACTTGGAAACAAATTAGTGCTGTTGCTCTACAACTTGACATGTTGGAGTGCTGTCTACCACTTCACCTTACCTGTATGTGTTTTCTAGACAGGTGGGCATAGAACTCTAAGCAGAGCTCTGGGGTTCACCTCCCTATCATGTCGATTTTCTCTCAGACTGCTGCCTTCCAATTAACCGGTCTGTCTAATTCCTTCTCACCCCCCCCCCCACCCTTCCAATTCCAGTTCAAAACATTCCGTGATCAATCAGTATTGTTTCAACCACTTCAACTTTACTATTCCCTCTTGGTTTTCTCCCTATAACACACATCTCTTCCCCGTCTTAAAAAAAATATTAGAATGTTTGTGTTCTCCATGTTTGCATTCCTCCTTTCCATGCCAAACTACTATTGACATGGCATCTGTTTTGTATCCGGCCCTTTTTATGTAAAAATGTTGTGGTAGCAGAAAAAAGGACCTGGAAGGCAGAACTGTCTCCTCTAATGAGACAACATCAGAGACCACATGAAATGATTCAAATGATTCATACTGATTCAATGCTGCTTCTGCAGCAAAAGACAGAAATGATCCTCATTGGAGAATAGATCAAGATATTACACCAGGAATTATTAAAATGTTCAGTATGTATTTATTTATTATCTAGCTAGCCAACTATGTAGATACAATGCCATCTTTTCAATGAAACACCTATTTGTTTTAATTAAACAAATTTACATATATCCCACCTCCCCAAAAATTGATGACACAAGGAACCTCATCAGTAGCAAGAGAGGTCCACAGATGCCATGTTGAGTATTCAGGACCTACACCTAAGTCTTCAGTAATCTTAACTTTGTTTAATACCATAGATTTAAAAAAAATCCAGCAGCAGTTAATCAAGGAATTGTGATGGACAGCAAAAAGATAATGGGGGAGGAACACCAACTTCAAGAAGCTGGAAATGAATCGGTGACTACACAACCAGAGTCATGGAAGATCCATTATGAGAAGTCATGGCTCCACCAAAATTGCTCTTCATTGTTACACTGTGACAAGCAGGCCCAGAAAACTGGGCGGCTCTTCTCCGGACTTCTAGCCATGAATGTAGTGTTTCTTGGCAGTGCATTCATATGTAGTATGATTTTCAACAAAGTAGCCATTACAATGAGAGATGTCTCGATTTTCCTATGCATCCTCAAGATCCTATCCTTGATCTGGATAACATATTATGTATTGTTCACTAGAAGGAAACCATCTGCCATCTTGTATCAGGATGCCCATGCAGGGGCTATTTGGATTAGAGGTAAATATTGCGGACCTATATTTTTTTCATAATACTGTAACTGATTATTTGTAAACATTCAGGCAATCTTTTCAATGAAGGCTACCCTTTATGGCCTCCAAACACTACCAGAAAGGTATCTGATGACACAGAAGCATGGTGTACATCACTTTTTGTATAGATACTGCAGACTCTGGAAAAACTGAAAAATTAATTTGCTTTATTTGATCTACTTCACTTTCTAAATATGCTGCACTCTCTGCGCATGTAAATATTGATATATATAACTAGTTCTTTGTTAACAAAACCTTTGGGGGGGCGTCTTGTATGTCTATATAGGGTCTTTAATATTGTTCGGAGCATGCAGTGTTGCCTTGCCTAGTTTCCTGATTGGGTATGACATTGTCCATATTCAGAGCAAATCGCAAATGGAAATCTTGTTCCCATCCATAGAAATACTCTTCATCTGCATTCAGGTAATAGACCACCTTTACTATAGATTCTTAAATAGTATGTACAGAAGGGACAGCCATTGGGGAAAAGGCATCTACTCCAAACAGCAAACTAATTCAGAGATTAACTGAGCCTAATAGCTACTATGTGTATAGAGCATATGCTAGCATTGCCAGTAACTAGCTTCCCATGAGATTGCAATGCTTTCATTTATGCTTCCAGAACATATTTTCCAAGAAGGAAAAGGGCAGCCCCTCAGGCATTGCTTCCTTGGTCCTTTTGCCTCCTGCTACTCTAAGAAAGATGCTCAATAGACATGGAGAGGAGGAGAAGTTAGGATAAGTTGGAGACAAAGGGTATAAAGCATATTTTTTAATAATCAGAGTAACCAGTACAACTCTTGAGTGTTGTAGCTCTGGCCTCATAAGCTCTTTGGAGAACAAATGGAGAACATGAGAAGTATCTTATTGCTTCAGCCATGGTTGTAGCAGACTGAGAAATAACTTTTCATCTCTGCAATGTTTTTTCTTGACCAAGCATGTAAGACACTGAACCCTTTCCCTTACAAACCACTGTATAAGTTGTTGTATAGATGTGTTTCCATGTTTTACACCCAAGTTTACTCTCTGCATTGCTTTTAGACCTACTTTATATGGTGTCATGCGAAAGACTGTATCCAGGTTCAGCACAACCTCACCAGGTAGGAAAATGGAAACAGCAAAAAACACACTGCTTTTGAGCAGATGGAAGCAATGCCTTGTTATTTTTTGCAGCGACTAATAAAAATATATTTTATCTGTATTTATACAAATTTTCTGAAAAAAAATATATATATTGCAAAACCAGTTTCCAATGTTCAGTTCTGTTATCGTCTTCAGGATGCTTCTATTCTATCCTGACAATTTACCTTAAATGAATGAAAGGACTAAATAAATGTAACATAGATATAAAATTGATTAAAAAATCTCAAAATTACATAAGAGAAAATTACAGATGAAACAGAAATTACAGTTTTACTTAAAAAAAATACCATCCCATTCTAAAAATTGGCCTTTTAATACGGAGTCACACCTGAGAACTGCAGGTAATCTTGATAAGAAGAATCAGTGTGGGTTTATGTGTTTGTCTGTGCCAGGTTTATGGAATTTTTTTGCCATCCCTCAAGAGCAGTTCCACTCTGGGTCACAAGGCAGAGGGAAGGGGTCTTAGAATGGAGCAGATAGTGAGGGGGGATTTTTCTTCCCTGGGTTTTAATCTCCTTAGTCCCTGGCCTGATCTAATTCATATTCAGTTTTATTTTTGCCCCTTCTCCCTCGTGGAAAAATTGGCTCCAAACTATTCAGTTTTCAGATTCTGATGGCAGAGTCCCTGGATCCCTTTACATAATTTCTTCCCAACATTTTGCTGCATTGGAAAGAATATAAAGATTTAAGACTTTGTGTTATGGAAAAATTTTTGAAGGGCAGTGTTCAAGCTAAAAAGACATCTCTTTTCTGTTTTAATTCGTGTGTTC
The DNA here is from genome assembly GCF_049901735.1 of Notechis scutatus. Lineage (NCBI taxonomy): Eukaryota > Metazoa > Chordata > Lepidosauria > Squamata > Elapidae > Notechis > Notechis scutatus. The sequence goes on along the minus strand of NC_142010.1, from coordinate 112,208,785 downwards.
TACTGAGGTACGAGTATGAATGGCAAAAGAAGAAAATCGAAAGCAGTGTTTTTCAGACTTGACTAGTTTAAGATGTGTGGACTTCAGCTCCCAGAATTCCCATGCTGGCTGTTGAATTCTGGGAAGTGAAGTCTGTACATCTTAAAAAGTTTCCAAGTTTGAAAAACACAGATCTACACATATTTGGCTTATGTCAGATTTCATAAAAAAGTTAGAATGACACTTTCAGTTCCAATAGGTATAAGAATTATGTGTTACCTTGTAACTACCCCCCCCCCCAGTAATCTTGATAAAGGACAGAAAATTAGCAACAGCCCCACATCAAAAATGATGCAAAGCAATGGAAATCTATAGTAACACAAAGAATCATTTTTTGCTCTATCTGGTTTTCATACTAACTCAGTTCCTTAATTCTTATACTGCTGTCATTTGGAAGTCTCCAATTCAATTACTGATGTGCTGATTTTCACACTGCACAAAGTGTTCTGGAAAAAGAGAATGTTCTGTAAAACAGTGCAACATGACTTGTTTCATAAAGATCAATGGCGAAGATTATTTAAAGAGAGTGTTTTCCTTTTTTGACAGGTGTGGGCTAATGCTGACCTTGGCCACTAATCTCCTGCTATGGTTTTTAGCAGTGACCAATGATACAGTTCACAGACAAATTGAATCAGACTTTAACCAGTCTCTGCAAAAAGATGAAGGCAAGGGTCATTTTCTGTTTTAAATTAACTCCAATGAATTTGACATTTTCTTCCCATAAGTATCCTAGAGCAAAGAATTCCATCCCACATATTTCAATAACTGTCTTTATGTTTTAAGTCACAATATGGGTTGGTTTTCGCATAAGGGGCTCTTTCTATGGTTGATATAATCCTGGTCTTTTCCTTAGTGATGCATGTTATCTAGACACATCAAGTTTAAGCAGGCTAACCTTTTTGTGGCTAATTACGTGCGTGTGAGAGAGTGGAGGGAGGGGGGGAGAGAGAGCCCAAATCAGGAAGATGAAGAATTGAGATAGAAGTTCCACCTCTTTTGAACATGAATGCATAATAAATCCAGCCATTAGTATGTAGAAAAAAATAATAATCTAAAGCTTCCTGATACTGATTCAAATTGGTAGCATGATAAATCAATGGATTACCTGGTGTATGCTGGACCTTCATGTTCAGCATTTCACTACTCAACAGACAGAAGACAACGTTCACTTGTTGGTTGAAACAAAATTCATAATCATTGCCAAGGATATACTCTTCTGTCTTCTGTGGTAGTAGCACCGATGTCTGAGAAAATTTCTTGTTCAGCCTAGATGTTAACATATTAAACCTTCAGTATAATCCTTCATTTTCCCTACCTTGCCCAGGTAATATGACGTATTCCTGCAAGGACTCAAACGCGACCATCTGCAAGATCTTCCAAAAAGGATATATTTTGTTATACCCCTTCAACACAGAATATTGTTTGATCTGTTGCTCCATGCTCTATGTCATGTGGAGGAATGTGGGCCGGCGCATAACTCAGAACCACACCTCTGGAACCCAGCCTAGATTCAAACTCCATGGCATCATTTGGGGACCTTTGCTTGGTATCGCTGCAATAATTATAGGTATTTGCATTTTCATGATCTATCAGATTCAAGTTACCAGTTCTTTCCCTAGTCGTATGTCATTCATACTTTATTATTCCTACTACATTTGTTTATTGCCTGTAATGACTGTGGGGGCTTTGGTTGGAACTGTTATCCATGCCTTAGAAGAGAGAGAGCTGGATACTCTGAAAAATCCAACCAGAAGCCTTGATGTCATCCTGCTCATGGGAACAGCCTTAGGCCAAATTGCCATCTCATATTTTTCCATTGTAGCCATTGTGGCCAGCCATCCAATAAGCATGTTGAACAGTATCATTTTAGCCTATTCAATAAGCCTCATCATTCAATACATTTCCCAGAATATCTTCATCATTGAGGGGCTTCACAGGCAACCACTCCTGATGAGTGAGGACTCCCAACTTGCTGCACATTCCACCCAAGGGCCTCCCTCCACCCAAATTCTGCCTAATGAAGATAGGGTTCTATCTCATCTCTGTGAAGAGCCTGCCCCATCCCCTGCCAATGAGGAGACAGGCAAAAGTGAGAGAGAGAAATGTGAAGGCAGCTCCCCAAACATGGATAACCTAGAGACAAGACAGGAAAATCAGAGAGTTTCGTGGACTTACATCAAGGCCTACAGGCATCTGAACTGGAAAAGAAGAGCTCTGAAGGAGATCTCCAGCTTCCTGATCATGTGCAATATCATCGTAAGTACTAATATAAATAACATAATAATTGAAAGTATAGCCTACTGTATACAAGGTACTAGAGATGTCCTACTAAGTACCCTCCAGGTGTTTTGAATTACTATTCTATTGAAATCTCTTGACCAAAGGCATTGTGACCAAGTTTGGTTAAAAAATTTAATCCAAAATATTTGGAGAACTCTTAACTTTCTAATCCTGTCACATTTTCAAGTGCTATTGTCAACAATGGACAAATGACTAGACCCTAATATAAAGTGTGGGATCAGCATCCACCCAAAAAATCAAATGACGATTTTTAAAAAAAATTGAGATAAAAAATAACCTAGCACAGAAAGACTGCGAAAGACTTCTGGCATTATCAGTTTAAATTATGCAGGATTTCTAACTTTCTCTCCATAATGGATTTTCTGAGGCAACAAAAATGACTAAAGACACAGAACAAAAGTATGAGGAACAGGAAAATTGCTAAGGGGAATGCCTGAATCGTGGATTAGACATGGAAATTGCAGAGTGAAAACAAATGAATAAAAACTTGTTCAGATTTTCTTTGTGTAGTACAAAAACCAAGGTTGTGAAGATTTTCACTCATTGGAAATGGGGAAACAAGAAAATATTACCAAAAATTAAGATGAAATTACCATGGTGTTTTTATAGTAAATGCACATACCCACATCCCACCAATCAGAGTACCTGATCCTGCTCTACTTTTATGTCTCCTTTCCAGCTGTGGATTATGCCATCATTTGGAGCACATCCAGAGTTTGAGAATGGAATAGAGAAGTCATTTTATGGCTACTCCACCTGGTTTGCCATTGTCAACTTTGGGCTTCCGTTGGGTGTGTTCTACAGAATGCATTCCGTTGGAGATCTCCTGGAGGTGTATCGCTCTGCCTGAAGCAAATCTAAGTTTTCTCATATTGCTGTTTTTATTCTGCTAGAAATGCAATTACGAAAAGTGCAATTTTACGACCAGTAATAAAATGAGTAAAATTATGAAAATTTCACATTCGAGAAATTTGTGATATCATTTTGAATAATATTTTAATCAGAAAGAATAATCTGATCTTTTCAGTAAGTAGTCCATTAATCACTGAAAGGTCATTTCTCCATAATAGCTCTTAATAGGATTGACTTGTTCTGTACACATTACTTAGAAAACCTAATTACAGTGATGCTGAACAATTATTAACCTTAAGAATATAAGGCTAATGTCAAGTTTGAACGAGAGGTAAACTATGTTCAGCATGGCAATCCCTTGGGTGAAACGGTAACTTTGTATGACTGCATCAATCCTTGGATGTGGCTGAATCATTGAGAAGAGTCTGAGAAATGGACCACTTTTAAGTGAAGGACATTTCTATCAATGCCTTTTGAAGCGGCATGAAAACATCCCAGGGGTGGCATCTATTTACATCTATAATCAAAACACAGAAGATTGTATCCGTCATGCGTATGTGACAATACAAGGCCATTCTAGATACGTTTGTGACAATCGGTCTTATATTTTGCATCAATGGAGGAAATAAAGCACAAAAGAGAAAATGTAATATTTAGAAAGACTGAAACATAATTTTGATATTAAGCAGATAATAAAATGTCTCAGAATGCTGATATACTTTGGAACAATTCAAATTTAATAATTTGATTTTTGATTAAATGATAAAAAGTGTGGAAAAGGACAAGGACCTCTTCTTATAAATCAACAAGCAACTTCGTTCAGGATACTACACCATGCCAGCAGACTCATCTACACTTGGATAATTGTACCCTGCACTGGACAGCCTTTCTCAGATGATCCCCACACACCATGATAAAATGATTGCTTCTTCCAAGGCTGCCTTGTTAGACCAGGATCATACAAATTTTAAGTTAAGATAGATCAGACATAGTCCTGTTTTCATTATTTATCTTGCACACCAAATATCTAAATAATAAAAAAAAACTGGAACAGGAATAAATATATTAAAGCAGAGTAAAATATCAAGTTCAGGATCTGATCAGAACTACTAATTATTGAAAAACGCAAAAGCAGAACAGTGGGGAATTCTGAAAAGCTTCCAGTCTCTTAAAAATGATAAGTAGCTAAATTTCCTAAGTTTATTACACATGTTCTAGTTGTTTTGCCCAGAGTTCAGGATACAAAAAAAAAAAAAAAGACTGCATTGAAGAACCGCCTGTAAGTTATTATACATGTTTGATTATATAAGGAATTAAAACTGATCCAAGCTTTGTGATCAATCTACCTTTTAGTAATAACTAAACCTTTCTCTTTGATAAAGGGTAACAGGTGGAAGTGTAAACATTTCTTATTTTATTGCTCTCCTGTAAAATAAATCACTTAAGAATTACTGAGATAGAGTTGAGGGCTTGGCTTTCTCACAACTCTAACTTCAGAAAACCAAGTCAAAATAGGCTGCAAGAATTCAGGTTTCATTCAGAAAACTTCTGCTCCAAAGAGGAACCTAGTCCAAACCCCAAAGAACAAACATTCTTAGCCATTGGAATTTTTCATTTTGGCTACTTTTATTCTGTTCTGCGTCAATTAAAGTCACCAGAGGATATAAGAATTTAGTAAATTAGCCTTCTTAAAAAATTGTCCCATTCTTCACAGGTTGAAACCCAAGGTCGTATCAAAGTAACTTACTGAAAGTTGGTGGTTTTTGAGGAAAAAGCAGGGAAAAGTTTAGAGCTCTGGCAGTAAAGATTAGTGCAGTCTGGAGCAGATGCATGAACCATGGCCCTCAGACCAACTGGTTACCCAGAATCTAAATATATCTTTCGAATTCTGGAAAAAAAAAAGAAGTCTGACATTCCTCAGTCACAACAGCTGGCAAATTAATGCTAATTTCCTTAAATTTCATGTTGCTTCGAAGGTATGTTTATTTTGTACATTTTAATTCTACAAAGTCATCTAAAATCTGAGGTACAGTCCACCTATCCCCTTCTCGCCAGCAAATGTGCTAGTGTAAAATGTGCCACACCAATGTTCTTTCAGATACTGAACAGTAAAATATCGATCCAAGAGCTCCTCTGCAGCCATGCCTTTAATGGAAAGGTACATGTTGCAAAGAATGCCACAGCATCATAAATCAAACAGTAACACAAATAAGCTAATAAACCTCTTGTGATATAGATAAAGCCAGCTACAGCATTTAAGATAATTTTATCTCCATATGCAAAGTAAATAGTTTATAGTGCAATTTTGATTCTTCAGGGAACAAAGAGCAGAGATGCCATTCTAAAGAAAGAAAAAGTCAAGATAAATTCACAAAAAATCCCTACACATTAATATACAATAAAATGTCGGAGCATCACAGAAATGTGCATACATACATATATGAGAGTGTTTGTGTATATAGGTGAAAGACATGGATGAGTGTTTACTTACAAGAATCTTTACTCTGTAGTGAGATAGAAATATGGTGCAATTCATCAGAACCTTAAGTGGGCAGGAAAATATAATCTTTCTATAGGCATGTAATAAGAATTAAATAGCAGGTTTTTGTTAACGAGGAGGACATGAAATGATAAATGTCAAAGGGAGAAATGTCAAAAAGGAATAACAATGATCTTCTTATTTATCCAGTCTAATCTCCAACTGAACCTACAATTTGCTCACTTTATTGTAATAAAAAAACCTGAAAAAAATTTCTTGAGCAGAAAAAAAAACTGTATTTAGAATTAATTTTACAAGCTTAAGTTGCACTTTCCTATGCCACAAGGTGACAATATTTGTTTTAACGTCAGGTATGAAAAAAGACAAGTTTTTATAAAAAGGGCTATGTCAAAACAGCCTCTCATATTTCAGATTTTCTGGCTAGGGCTCAAATAAAAACTGGCAAGAAGGAGATAACATACTTGCCATCCTTAGTGTTGAGCAAAACACACTTATATTAATATGATGCTACTGGATCCTGCAAAGCCTTGCTGAAACTTTATAAGCAGGAGAATTTGTTTTACTTTACATCAATTATAGTTTAATTAATCAACTTAGAATACAAGCCACACTATGTGACTTTTTAGAGAATAAAACTCCATTCCAGCAGTCTGACTGCTCGTTTCAATACATTTAAAAAAATCCCACACAATAATTTTTAAATCCCTGAAAATAGCATGTGCCCAAGCCGTTTCCTCATCTCTCAAGATGTCCAATAATATTTTTCCCAGAAACAATTCTTGCAATAAATAGCAATTTTTAAATGTGAAATATATTTAAGATACATATCCATACTTAAAAGGAGTTCCTACAAGGTTAGGAAAACAAACAAAAACGGAATTTGAATGTTCTGTAACAACATCAGGACAAAGAAATTAAGCACATTTTCATTGACAGGGGAGAGTGAACAAAACCAATCTGTTTCCCTGAAGTAACATAAATAAGTAGACTGTTGGGTCAACAGTCACTTCCTAAAGGAAACTCCTTTTTGTCCCTCATACGATGCAATAAAACAGTTGGCGGGGTGGGCCTGGGAACAGAGGATTGGAAAAAGGGCTGAGAGCCTACATTCTTTGGAAAAGAACCACAAAGCTACTTCTTGCAGTTGAGCTTCCTTCACTGGTCCACTTTCTAATTCTTTACATTCACAGTCTTTCTACATAAAGGCAGAGTCTGACCAGGGAGGGAAAAGATGGTTCCTCTCGCTAGTCAGATTCAAAATTGCACCAGAAAAAGCACAGGGAAGGTTTGATTAAACTCTTGTTTGGTTTTCAGTATGATTCTTATAGCAATGACCATTCCTTCAACAACTTTCCATCACACCTTTTTTTGGGGGGTGGGGGCAAAGTTAGGAAGGGCTACTGAATTTTAAAAACGGAACGGAAATGGCTGTGATTGTCCTCTGGAACATGCACGAGGCAGTGAAATGAAGAAAGAGCTGTGATGAAACAAGCGCACAGCAAGATCCTTGTTTCCAGTGTTTCTACTCAACCGGAGGCAAGTTCCGTTCCTCAAACGCGCTGAATTTCAAACAGCTTTACATCCGTGTCATACCAGATAGGTGGATCCACATTCCTAAAGAGAAACAGATATTCATTCCCTTGTGCATAACATAAACTTCAGGGTGGGACTAGGAAAACCAGTATGTTTCCAGCACTTTTCTACATGTGCAAACAAGCAAAATCAATAGACCCAGCGGTACAGAAAAGGGAGCTGTTTTAACAGACAGCCATTTCTAATGACATTTTTAGGCTACATGAATTCTTCAAAATCATTTGTAATCTGTAAGTCTTAGCACTAATGTGTTCTTTAAAATGTATAATGTCCATGAAAGTAACCAGGCTTGAAAGCACAAGATCATGAGTTCTAGTTCCGCCTTAGGCATAAAAGCCAGCTGGGTGACTTTGGGTCAGTCATTCCCTCTCAACTTAATCCACCTCACAGGGTGGTTGTTGTGGGGAAAATGGAAGGAAGTGTGTTGGGATATATTCACTTCTTTGAATTATTTGGATGTAAATATAAGAAAAATGTCCTGGATCAGAAAAAGCCCACCTTAATCCAGCATTCTATTCTCACCCTTTCTTTTCTTTCCAGGGCTATACAGATGGTTATGTAACCGTTCTTACATGCCTTCTTCAAGTTTATCTCCATATTCCACCACAACAGGGGTTTCAAACTCATGTCATCACGTTGCCATCACATGACGTATCGTGACTTTCCCCCCCTTCACTAAAACGGGGTGGGCGTGGCCAGTGTGCTACACATCCGGGCTGCGGGCCACGAGTTTCACACCCCTACTCCACAACATGTAACTAATACTGTAAATATTATCCTCCCATTACCTGAATCTAATTTACACGGGAGTTGATGTTTACGTTGGAAGAGAACAAAGATACCATACATGATTTTCTAACTAAGAAATCACATCTGATGGTATTCTAAAGTTCAATTTTGTTTTTCAATTTAAATTTTGTGCGCTGATTTCAGCAAATACTACAAAGGTAAATTAAATCAAAAACAAGATGGCAAAACAACCTAAGGTTCAGGTTGAAAGCCAACTGAAATAAATTAAGAACAAGTTTCATATTAATTGAATAGCACACTTCTGCATTTCAATGAACATCCTCTAATTAAATTCCAGTATGGACTGAGACCTTAGCTCAGATGAGAGAGGAATTAACAAGCGTATAATTTCTCTTTCAGTTTAAATGCAGCATTTAAGTCTAATATTACAGGGCCTGGTGAAAAACGGTTACCCTTTTTTATTTTCACTAATAGTAACTTTGAAACCTGCTTTTCATAGGTAGTTCTCAACTTACAATCACTCTTTTAGTGACAGTTTGAAGCTACAACCGCACTGAAGAAAGTGACTTATGGCCATTTTTCACACTTACAACTGTTGCAGCATCCCCATGGTCACAAGATCAAAATTCAGCTGCTTGGCCACTAGCATGTATTTATGGCGGTTATAGTGTCTTGGGATCATGTGACCGTTTGCGGCCTTCTGACCAGCAAAGTCAACTGGGGAAGCCAGATGCACTTAACAACTGTGTTACTAACTTCATAACTGCAGTGATTCTCTTAACAACTGTGGCAAGAAAGGTCATAAATGGAGGCAATACTTGTTTAACAACAGTCTTGCTTAGCAATGGAAACTTTGGGCTTAACTGTGGTCGTAAACTGAGCACTACTTTTATTTATTTATTTTTTCAAGTGTTCAGACCCTAATTCATTACAGCACCAATTGCAACTTACTTTCAGTGAGTAAAAAAAGTTTGGTCCTTTTTTTTATTAAACATCAAATAGTTGATTAAAAAATAAAATGTCCAGAGGTGGTATTCAGCAGGTTCTGACCAGTTCTGGAGAACCGGTAGCGGAAATTTTGAGTAGTTCGGAGAACCGGCGAATACCATCTCTGACTGGAGATTTTACAGTATCCTTCCTTCCCCTGCCACACCCACCAAGCCACGCCCACAGAACCGGTAGTAAAACAATTTGAATCCAACCACTGGAAATGTCATTCCGTATGTACAATCTGGAAACCTTAGAATCACAGAGTTTGAAGAAAGAGTAATGTATGTTGTATACTATATAAATCAGCAGCACAAAAGTAATGCAAATTACAGCCAGTGAATTAACTGCATCCTTCTAGATCAGTGGTAGTCAACCTGGTCCCTACCGCCCACTAGTGGGCATTCCAGCTTTCATGGTGGGCGGTAGGGGTTTTGTCTCCTACTTTATAAATCACCATTACTGTGGGCGGTTAGAGAAAATTTTACTACTAACAGATACAAAAGTGGGCGGTAGGTATAAAAAGGTTGACTACCCCTGTTCTAGATGATACTGTTAAGGGTATTCTGTGATTCTAACCACTGAATTTAAAGACCATGCTAAATCTCCAGCTGATACTTCTGACTCCAATGATGTTCTCATTCAGCATGCTAATGATAAGTAAGAGGAAATTGGATAGTAGCCTGCTAGCTTACCTCAGATATATAACTCCCCACATGTAAGTGCGGAACCACATAGCGGTACCAGAATTAGCCTGGTATTTGCGGATCAGGATGGGATGAGGGACGGGAAGGAGCCCCACCAATGTCCCATGTTGCAAGAATTTCAGAATCTCGGATTCATCTGTAAGGCCCCTGCAGACAGTGGGAACACATTTTTCTATGCAATGCACTGCATTCTCTCTAATACAAATGACAGATAATTGGACATGCAGGTTTATGGAAACATAGAAAACTGACAGCAAACAAGACTTAGTGAGCCATCGAATCTGCCCTTTGACACTATTTTTTTATTATTATTTTTACTTAATTTTTGATAGACGTGTGTTTATCTCAAGTGTATTTAAACATAGCTACTGTTGTTACTAACCCACTATGTCCACTGAAAGTTGGTTCAAAATGTCCACTACTCCTTCTGTGAAGTGATACCTTCCAAATCCTTCTAAACTTCCCTCTGTCAGTTTGAGGCTACGTCCCCCTGTTCTTATTTTTGCTTAATGTTTATATTATATGATATTATATAATAAAATTTATTATAGTTTAGAAACTTAGATTAAATTAGAAGCACTGTGGTGGGACAGTGGTTAGAGTGCAGTACTGCAGGCTACTTCTGCTGACTGCCGGCTGCCAGCGGTTTGGCAGATCGAATCTCACCAGACTCAAGGTTGACTCAGCCTTCCATCCTTCTGAGGTGGGTAAAATGAGGAGCCAAATTGTTGGCGGCAATATGCTGACTCCGTAAACCGCTTAGAGAGGCTGTAAAAGCACTGTGAAACGGTATATAAGTCTAAGTGCTATTGCTATTGCTAGATTAAGTGTCCAACCTTGGCAACTTTAAGACTTGCGGACTTCAACTTCCCCAATCAGCCATACGATTAGATTCTTCCATGACAAATACAAAAGGATGATTATGAAAAAGCACAAATATTCTCTAGCATTCTCAGGAAATCTTATCAAAAGTTATCCATAAATATTCACCCATTCTTTCTCCAGAGCACTCAGAAGCATTATGGAGTCCTTGGCACTCTTAGATAACACCAACACAGGGAGAACTAAGGACTCCATAGTTCAACCCCGAGCTACATATATATTGTCTTCTATTCGTACAAGAGCATTAGTCTGATTTAGCAACAAATTGTTGATCCTTCTATATTACAATGGGGATGTCAAACTACATTTATTCATGTAAAACACATCACAGAATCCCCACTGTTTAGATCACAGGTATGGCACAGGAAAGGATGTTCCAACCTATTAAATGAAGCAAGGCTCCAATTCATTTAGGTTATAAATTAAAAAAAAAAAACACGCTGCAATCATTCCAACTTCTGACTATTTCCAAAGAAATAAAAGAGCTTCCTCTCTCCAACTCACACACCCATGAAACATCCATATATACAGATTCTGGAAATGTTACATCTGTTGTTTGCTTCCATGAACAATTTTGTTTTTCAGAATGCTTACTATTAGTCAGGGCAAAGTAAGCTTTTCCTATTTATTACTAAGATAACAGAGATGTGTCCATTAAAAAATCAATTCAATATATAGTTTTAAATACCAAGGGGTCCATATAGCTCTTCTTTATTAGCTCATTTGTTTTGGTGATATATGATCTCCTTGGTTAAGAAATATTGCACTGTTACATTATGTGTAACAGGTGTCACCAGGAGATGTTTCCATCGATCTGTGTAATCATTAAGTGTGTTTTACGCTGATCTCATTTAAGACATTATTTTAATCATCACCATGCTGGAAATGGTAAATGACTCTCATTGGGGCTTGAATGGGAGGAGTCTTTTTATGCCTCTCACTAGCATGCAATATCATCAACCACAATATTCTTCTAGACCACCTGCAAAGACATGAAGCAGGATTATTCCTTGAGTGGGCACTTCTAGTCTACAGTCAAGGGAGAAATAGTTGAGCATATAGATGATCCAATAGGACCCAACGCCTTTTCTCCGTGCCATTTAACTAACACACACACACATGCATACAATATATAGTATATAGTGTAAAGCATACAGTGTATAATGTATAGCATATGATAACTAGGTACAGTTGCCAGTTGGTTTGGGATGAGGTACCATGTTGATAATATTCAGCTGTATATTGCCTTCCAAGCTTGGCCAGCAATGTTATGGAGATCTGGATGTTATTAAGAGAAATATGTGTTCAAATTAACTACTAGCAAGATGGATGCACCATTATATACATTTGGACTGTCCAAGAAACAATGTTACCAGTTAATAGTATGACTTGGAAGTTCTCCTCAACGTTTGAATCCTGCTAAAAGAGAAAAATGGTGCCCTCTTTGCCAAGCTTAAGATGCAGCACCAGTTCCGATGGATAAGCAAGCCCCAACAACAAAAACTCATCCACTCATCACTGCCTTTGTCAGCTGCGGCAATGCGCTCTCCACGAGATCCTTTGAAAATAAGTTTCAATTGTAAAGGATGGATCAGCCTGTACTACAGAATGCTGATAGGTGACTCAACACTGCAGCATGCCTACTCTTGGCCCACTACACTGGTTACTGGCAACCTTCCAGGCATAATGTAGAGGGCTATAAAACCCTTTGCAGTATAACTCTGAGTTATATCAGGGACTGGGTTCTTCACATTGCTTTTGCCCATTCTGTGAGAACATCTAAAGAGGTCCTGCTCCAAGATCCACACTATCCAGAAATAAGGAAGCTATGGATTAGAAGTTACGTTAATCGATCATTTTGAAGACCCTACCTCCAATAAACCCTATTGGGGAAGGAATGCCTGGCCTTATTCTCTCCCCAATATGCACTGGATTTATAGGCATTGAAATGTGATTTTAAAATACTAAGAGTACTAATCAAAAATATTGAGAATCAGAGTCATGTAGTGATTAAGCTGCTGGATCCAAGTTCTAGGCCTTCACTAGGCACAGAACTGGCTGGATGATTTCAGATCAATCACTCTTTCTAAGCCATAGCCTGGAAAGAATCAGCCACCCCATGCTGATTATGGCCCTCAATCTTCAGCAAAGACGACTTTTATCTTACAGGTTGTTTGAGGTTGAGGAAGAGCACCAGGAAGAATGATTCTAAGTTGTTTGTTTCCTTTTTTCATTTCATTTGTTTTGCCTAGTACTATTATTGTTGGCGGTTGTCACTGGATGTTTTATTTTGAATAATGTTAATGAATTAAAAAAACAAATACAAAGACGTCCTATGTAAAATCTTTGACTTGATTCCATTAGGCATTAATGCTGCCTTGAGGTACCATAAAATTGTGGTGCTAGAATTTGGTAGCAAAATATCCAATTTTTAACTTAGTGGCAGTTGCAAACATTCTGTTGCTATCGGTTTGAGAATCTGGAAGATACTCTTAACATGAGAAAAGTTACATTTGTTCTCTGGAAAGAATGCTATCTAATGGTCAGAAATAATTATTCATCAAATACCAATAGCTGAAAGGTGTAAGGGCCAAGATCTCAAGTAGATGCTGCCATCCAGTGGTCAGAAGCAGCAATGAACCAAATAGTTTGTCTAAAGTTTTAAAGGTTTCCCCTGTCCAGTTGTGACCAACTCAAGGGAGCAGTGCTCATTTCCAATTCTTAGCCTAGGGAGCCTGCATTGTTCGAGAGATGTTTCCATCATCATGCAGCCATGGAAGGCTGTTACCTTCCCACTGAAGTGGTACCTATTTATCTACTAGCATTTGCATGCTTTCGAACTGATAGGTTGGCAGGAGCTGTGGCAAGTAACTAGAGCGCACCGTTCACACAGTGTTCAGGTCTCGAATCCAGGCTGTTGGCTTTCCAATTGACAAGCTCAGCGTCTTAACCACTGAGCCATCCCGCCCTTATCCTGTCCTATAGTGGGGCATAATTTCACTAGGAATGTGAAGGAGCCAAGAATCAAGATTCTGGGTGGCACCTGTGGTGTATGTTCCCACCAATGTATTTCCAAAGAGGGATCCTAGGGATAGAATTAATCTCTAAGCCTCTGTAGTTCTGCAACTGCCATTTTTATAGAGCTCAGAAATTTGGGCATTCTTTGACAGTCCTCCATGACAGGAAAGACTTGCAGGACAACTACAGTTGGGATATACAGGTCATACAAGGCAAGTAGAAGATTTGGTTCCTAGGGCAGTTGCTGCAATCTCAGTTTCTATGGAAGATCGTGATTTGCTAATGAAACCTTTAGGGCAAGCGACAGCTTCAAACCAAGAAATCATTTCCTCATTGTCGCTCTCATTAATCTGATAGTGTAGTGCGCTGAGCCTTCATATGTATGAAAGTCGTTCTTTTCCCAACAGAAAAACTGAGGAAAACAAAGTTTGGTGAAATAAAGAAATATTGAAGTAGAGAAATATTAGGCTGCATATAGTTAAGAAGTGTGATGGAATGTGCACCTGCCACAGCAACAGCAGGGGAGGGTTTTGTCCACCGAGAGTGTTCCCAGGAAGAGACCAAGATCAAAAGACGGAGAGGTTCCAAGGTGAAGGAGAAAACAATTCAGGGTAGCCACACCTTAGAATCTTCAAGATATATCTAGTAGCTTAGACAGTTACAGCTTTAGTTTGGCAAGATTCTGTCTATTAGGTATAAGCAAACAAAGGATTGGACTCAATTAGATTTCACTGCCACATTTCTGGGCTTTGGGCTGACAAGAAGAGAGAGATGGCTCTGTTTGAGGTAAAGAAAGGGAATGGAAGTGGGTTGAATTAAAGGTCTTGGTTATATGATCCCCACTTTCCTGAATCAGCAGAGTGATTAATCTGTTATCTGAATGCTTCCTCACACTAAAACGGAAACAACACTGTTCCTAGCATGCTGTTTAAAAATAAAACCTTGATGTTTGGGGGACACCTGCTTGAACACCCATATTGTGCTTGTGCATATGCAGACAGCCATAAGGATAACAATCATAAAGAACATCAACCAGAGGTGGGATTCAAATTTCTTAACAACTGGTTCTGTGGGTGTGGCCTAATTTGTGGATGTGGCTTGGGGGTCATGTGACTGGCTGGGCGTGGCTTGCTGACTACGCGTGGCTTGGTGGTCGTGTGACTGGCTGGGCATGGCTTGTATGTAAATATTATAAATATTTATGTAAATATTGAATTTTTTATTAAAAAAGAGCAACTTTTACCCAAAATCAGGCAAAGCAGGCAGGCAGTTGAGTTGCTCACAGAATCACAGATTCATTCAGAGATCTATCTTTCTGCAATCGGCCACCTGAGTCTGTCACATAAAATTTGTTTGCTAGCAAACTCACAAAATTAACTCACAACACACTATGTATGTAAATATTGAATTTTTTATAAAAAAGAGCAACTTTTACCCAAAATCAGGCAGAGCAGGCAGGCTGATTGAGTTGCTCACAGAATCACAGATTCACTTGGAGATCCGTGTTTCTGCCGTCTGCTACCTGAGTCTGCATTGAATAATAGAAGCTTCAGGTTCAGCTCTGCTTTTAGATTAGTTAGAAAGTAAGAAATCTGATGATTTTCTGCTTTCTAGATAATCTAAATCTCCCGGCACAGCAGAACAGCTGATGGTCGGAGGGGGGAGGGAAAAATAGCAACTTAGCAGGCAAGTTTGATGGCGCACATGCCAGGTAAGGAGTGAGTGGGCGGGGCGGGGCCAGCTAGCGGCACGTTCTTTGCCTGTTCTCTGGCAGGTAGAATCCCACCCCTGGTGAGAGTGCATTTTGCACACGCATGTAGACCATTTCCTAAAAACCTCAGCTGTGCCGCCCAGAGAGCTGAAAAGCGCTGCGCGCAGGTGCATAGTGTTTGAAAATCCTCTTCTTTCCAGCTTTTTCAACCTCAGCAGTGCCACGCAAAGCAGCTGAGGTTGAAAAAGCAAGAAATAAAGGACAGCCAAGAGCCCGGGCGGGTGGCTGGGCCAAACAGAGCAGCAGACACCGAACCCGTTCAGTGTCTGCTGCTCTTAAGAGCTACCAGTTCTATAGAACCAGGCTGAACCAGTAGCATTCCACCCGACATCAACTAATTTTAAGATCATATGTATGACCTATGATTCTAAGCCCTGAATGTCTTAATTGGCAGGATGTAAGCAACAGTATATTAACTTGCAAGGTAGATACCGATTAAATATTATAGCTTGCTTTGAATAGCATAAGTGTCTTTGAAGTTCAAACTGGGTTTTGGTTTTGCTTGTAATACAATATCAAAATGTACCCAAACAAACCAACACTATCCTTAGAAATAGAATATAATTCTGCATGGAGGACAGGTGCAACAAAGCCTAGGAACGCAATCTGTATTTTTTCTATCTTACAAAAAAGCATTATGTGAAAGCGTCAATTGACCAAAGCCATGATGAGCAGCATGTATGCCATATCCAGTGGTGTTTATGGCCCATGAAAATCACAACTTCAAAGAGCAGAGGAGTGAATTGTAAGGAGCATAAATTAGCAAACCACAGAAGTGGGAAAATATGTTTGTGAGAAAGTGGAACGATATAAAAGATTTGAAGGAAGGTGGTCTTATACTGTGGTGTGGAATTGATGAATATATGCAAGGAAGTGAAGATACAGGTTTAATTAAAAACCTGTATCTTCTTAAAGAGTTAAGTATTACATATGAAAGAGCTAAGTATTACATACTTGCCTGAAAGTATGAATTGGCATCATCAACGTAACTATGGGAAAGTATCAAAGTACAAGTCAATAGTTGGTGATAATTGGATGTTACACTCCAGTGAATGGTGACAATGGAACAACTAGAGATTAGTTTGGGGAACAATTTTGCAACCTTCCCAGTAAATTAGACCTAAAGGAAAAACATTCTGTTAGGTGGGAGAAAATGCAGAAAAGGTGAATGGGCCATTCAAAAAAAAAAACCCATTAAAAATAAGAAAAATATCTGTGTGCTTCATGTACATGGTTTAAGCATAAGTCTTCTCATATTTGTACATGGCAAAGGAATGAATAGAAACCAACAAGTGTGATGTCTCCTGTGAAAGACTGAGAGAATTAGTGAAGAATGTAAACGTAAGGAGAGGTTTTGAATGTGGAACCATCTAGTTTTGGGATTAGGGTCACAGAAAGGGAAGGGCAGGATACTGACTATTGTGAGAAATGAGCATTTGTTTTAAAAAGGTAAAAATGGCTCCTTATAACAGCATGTTCCTGTCCACTTTTGTTGTGGTTAGCCAGCAGCAGGTGTGGATGGCTGAGGAGAGCGAGGACTCAGATGAGGGACCAGGACCATTAGGGAGTGGACTGTTGCCTTCAGAGATTGTGGGGGCTGGCAGCAGCGATGAGGAGGTTCCCGAGGAGCCTGTGCCAAGTGCGCGTGTACGCAGGGCTGCTCATCGGAAAGAACAGCTGCAGCAGCACGGGCGACTCAGGATAAGGTTGAAAAGTAATGGCCCCTCCTTCAAGAAGATAAAAGCCAGCTGTGAATCAGGCGTTCTGTGTAGGAAGCAAAAACGTTTTGAAATTCCAGCCTCATGGACATTGCAGTATCTTAAGTTGGTATTTGAAGACTCTTGTGAAATATTTACCTGTGATTCTTGGCAGCCTCGCACAGTTTTGGCGAGGCTTGTGTTTATCAAAGTTAATTAGTTTGCAGCAGCCTTTTAACCGGGGATTCGTAAGAATCATTAAAAGGTTTCTGTTACCTTTGGTTCATGTTTGTTTTATTGGAAAAGAGTTTGGGTCAGAACAACTTTAGGGAAGTGGAGATACATAAATATAAGTAGAATAAAGGAGATGAAGTACTTAAAATCTGTGGAGTAAAACAGGATATGATAGGATCAAGTTTGACTGATCAGGAAGATAAATGCATTACAAAAATTAGTGAATGTAGAAACAATATTCATTAAGGCTGGTCATATGCAGAGTGAATGAGATCAAGGTGCAAAACAAACATGAAGAAAAAAATAAATGGATGGTGACAAAGGAAGCAAAGGTCAAGAGAATCATGTATAGACAGAGTTAATATCTGCAAAAATAGTAATATGAAAAATTTAGAGAACAAAATACAATATGTAGCAGTATATACATAAAATGGAGGCCAGTACAGTTTACAAGGTATGGATAGGTATGGAGACGTATAGTGAATGGTATTAGTGTAAACTGTTTCATTTTATTTTCTTATGCATTTAATGATTTTGGCTCATGAGTTCTTACTCCTTTTATGTGCTCTGCATAAAGTAGCTTATTATTATTAAAGGAGACAAATTCCTTGTGTGTCCAATCGCATCTTAACCAATAAAGAATATTCTATTCTATTCTATTCTATTCTATTCTATTCTATTCTATTCTATTCTATTCTATTCTATTCCATTCTATTCCATTCCATTCCATTCCATTCCATTCCATTCCATTCCTTATCCCAAAATAGAATGCTGTGATTGGTATGTCCATATGCATGATTCAATCAACCCAATTCCACAATAATAGTCTTTAATTTATCTGTAGAAATGTGAAAAGAGGATAAGACTAATTTTATTATAGGAATTACGTTTAGTTCTCAATAAGAAAATTCATATCACCTTACAATCCCTGCCCCCAATAGCTTTATCTACAAGATCTGTGGCACTTACTTGTCAATACAAATCTTCTCTACCTGGGGAACCAGGACCTGCAACAGCCTCATGATTGTCTGCAGGGGCAATTTTGATTTCCAAGACACCACCTGCAAAGGAAAAGGGTAGCAGCAAAGAGCTAAGAGTTTCAGCCAACTTAGCAAATCAATACTTGACAGGAATGCTTTCATTCAGTTGAAAAAATGCGTCCAAATCTGTCTTTGTTCACATAAAGCAGCATGTAGACTTATATCCCGCTTCATAGTGCTCTACAGCCCTTTCTAAGTGGTTTTACAGAGTCAGCACATTGCCCCCAACAATCTGGATCCTCATTTTACTGACCTCAGAAGGATGAAAGGTTGAGTCAACTTTGAGCTGGTGAGAATCGAACTGCTGACAATCAGCAGAATTAGCCTGGAATATTACATTCTAAGCACTGCACCACTACGGCTCTACTTACTAACTAATTACTAACAATCCCAGAAATAGTTCTGCAAATAGACAAACTTTCAATCTAAAAAGAAAGGCACCTACCAACAGTCTGAGTCTAAGACCTCTATCTCTGACCTTTCCTTTTACTTTTACAAGCATTTTTGTGCACATGAATGCATGAACTCATGGTTGCTACCTGAGCTTTAGAAGATGAAGAAAAGGGACAGAGAATGACCATTTAGAGAGCAAAAATTCAGTGCTTTTCTTTCAGATGAAAAAACAACAATAACTTCATGGGTGCAGTTGCATAACCTTCTGATTATTCTTAACATTGGGGAAGGAAAGGGTTTAGGGAAAGCAGTCTCCTATTTCAGGAGATGTTTCACTAATGGGTTCCCCTGCCACAGGGGGGCTAACTCATCATAATTTAAATTATTAATAGTGATCCTGCTATTCAGGAAGACAATCATCTGGGCTTTTAAGAATCAGAGTTTCAACATTCCTCCTCCTTCTACTCTTAGCAGTTCAATAGCAGCTGAGATGACCCGGTTTCTGGTCAGGTAAAATTCAGCCCATAAATAAAGTGAAAATACTTCTGGGAAGATATATTCTCTAGCGTTTTTTAAGCGTAAATGACAAAACGGGGTAAGGCATGCTCTAAATCAGAGGTGAGGAACTATGGCCATTTTATGACTTGAGATGGTATTCAGCAGGTTCTGACCAGTTCTGGAGAACCAGTAACACAAATTTTGAGCAGTTCAGAGAACCGGCAAAAAGCACCTCTGACTGGAGATTTTACAGTATCCTTCCCCTGCCAGGCCCACCAAGCCACGCCCACAGAACCGGTAGTAAAAAAAACTTGAATCCCAACTCCCAGAATTCCTGAGCCAGCCATGAAGTTGAAGTCCACAAAGTCATAAAAGGGCCACAGTTCCCCACCCTTGTCCTAAATGAAAGCAGCAGACCATTATCATGTTGACTAAAGAGAGAAGTACTCCAGAGACTAGTAAACAGATACTGTTATCACCCTCTGTGGATGATTCAACTTTTCACATCACGAAATGTCGCTCATGTGATTAAAAGGCAAGTCATATCTCTGTATGACTTGTTAACAAGAGTTGCCAGCATCTCTCACCCATTCGGGAGTTGGATTCCACTGCCCAACTGAGGATGTGCTGGACAGACGTCTTCGATTCCGTCTGGACTCTGACGACTCCTAATGACAGAATGCAAATTGTTTTGTTTATCCAAGGGCTACGATTTCCTTCTGTTGTACACTGCTACACATAAAATCAAATATTATTTAGCAAGAATCTGCTTTTCAGGAATCTGCTCCCAGTGCAAGACTGAGAGAGGGGGACTGACTCAAAGTCACCCAGCTCCCTTTCTGTGTCAAAAGAAGGATTCCCATTTCTAGTCCAGCACTTTAATCACGCCACGTACTGGATCTTGTGTGCATGTGTGCGTGTGCGTGTGCGTGTGTGTGTTTCACACATATAGTCCTCAGGATGGCCATTGGGACCAGAATTGCCACTGATAAGCAATACAATCACAAAGCGAAACCTCATATGACAGCATTGCTTAGTGACGGCAGTTCTAGCAGTTCCATCGTCAAGCAAGGATCATGCAGGTCCTTAAGTGAGGGTCTTCCAATTTGCCATCTTCCCCACTGACTTTGTGTGAAGCTGGCAGGGATACTGGAAATCATAGTCAAGTGACTCTGCCTGACTATGACTTTGTAATCACCAGCCAGTTGCAAAAGCATCCAGCTTGTAATCATGTGACTGCAGAGACACTGCAAAATCCAGTACTCCAGAACGGGTCCTAAATCCTCCTTGTTCAGCATCATCACAAGTTTGAACAATCACTGAACAAGCAGTCATAAGCCAAGGATCACCTACATACATACAAACCCACATCCGTACCACATATTATTATTATTCTTACTCATCCTTATGCTCATTAATTATCAGGAGCAAATATAGATACAATATGTCCAACAACAGCATTTGAGGCAGGAGAAAGCTATAGTATATTATCCCCAGCCAAGTACTTCAAGCTGAGCAGAATCAGAATCCTTTAGAGATATAATTTATCTTCAGAGCTGATCTCTAAAACAAGCAAAGCGTAGGATGCCCTGAACTGTTAGCTTTGCTGTCTCTGGGATTTACAGTTGCATAAAACAATCCATCAAACCTTCATTATTTACAATTACTGTAACTTTGTTGTCATAGGCTCAGAGGTTGGTATCACTTCCAATAAATTTTCTTTAAAATAAATTCATAAAAACACTTGCTTTGGGCACAACTTGTACTGTCCTGTTCCCCAATCATGAGAACCTATCCAATAGGTTAGGAGTTTATTGCAGGATAATTTGAATGAGCAATGAGTCAAATAAATATACTCCCTAGATTGTTCCCATTGATAGGAGGGAATGAACTGAGTTTAACCACTATATCTGAAATTTCCTAAGTTTCCTGTAAAAAAATGCAGGCATCAAATTGAAATAAATAAAATGTGCCTCAAACATTTTATTAAATTATTTTCTGCACAGAAAATATTTTCTTCAGTTTTTGGGGATCTACTGTCAAGGATAACCCTTGATTACCCATCTATAAAGCACCAAACATTATATTAAGATGCTATTCTGAATTGCTCAATCGTTGTGTTGTTCAACCACTAGCTACCCAAAAGCAGTTTGCAAACTTACCACATTCCAAGTTTCAGTATCACTGGCCATGCCTGGTGGGCTTTCTTCTGCTGGAGACTGAGAGGACTCTGGCTCTAGGGAACGCATGGTCCCATCCTCTGACACCTGAGATTTCTCTGTGAGTTTGTCAATGCCTGGTTTTTGAGAGGCAACATTAAGAAAAGAAAAACAAAATGGGGCAAGACCTAGAGGGTTTAGCAACATACTCCATATTTCTAGTCAAGACCAGAATACAATTCTACCTACAGCAAGTTTCCCTAGCTCTTTGCTAGGGAAACAAAAAAAAAAAAAAATTAAACCAAGTAGCCGGCAAAACAGACCATATCAGATGATTTTTAACATTTTACAATAGTTTAAAATAATATATTTTGCATTTTGATGACATGACTACTGTTTATTTTTACTTGTTCTAGACCAGGCATGTCAAACTCATGTCATCACGGCAGCATCATGTGACATATCAGGACCTTTTTCCCCTTCACTAAACTGGGCATGGGTGTGGCCATTGTTTGATGCATACGGCCCATGGGCCGGGAGTTTAACAGCCCTGTTCTAGACATCCAAATAGCTTTTAAGAAAGGAGAATCTTAAATTAACAAAATAAAAAGTTAAATTATCTAAAAATGAAAGACAGAAATAAATAATAACGTCCTACAGATCACGGAATAAAAATTCTTTACTATCAGAAACCTACAGTAGATCCAAGTCTTAAAGCATCAAAGTCTACCTTCACCAGTCTACCAGTCTACCTTCTGGACTAAATTAAAATCTTCCATGAGCTTCAGTGTTCTCTGGACTGACCTGGGGTTGCTACTAGGCTGGCCTTTAGTGTTCCAGGTTCTGCAGGAGCAGCAGGTCGGGACCCTTCCATGGACATCCCCTCCTGGGAGTTGGTACGAGAGATGGGCTCAGGAGCTTTCTTTTTGCGTTGCAAAGCTTTCTGGATAGACTGCAAGTCAGTAGGTAGGTTGGCCAGCTGATGAAATACATTTCGCTTGCGAATAATGGCATACACTAAATTGGAATTACCTAGGAAATCACAACAGGAGGAGGAGAAAAATAACATCTTTAACTTTCTGTAATTGGGAAACACAAATTGAAAAATATCATGAGTAGGTGAGCAAAAAAAAACAAGTAATCAATAGTTTCCTGCCATTTAATGGCTGTCTGAATTTTTGCAGCTTAGATCTGATAACCCTAATCATGAGGTGATGAAAATTAACTATAGCTAGTAGAACTATATGCTCAGTTTCATGCTCAGGAAGTAGAGGATTAGCATTGTTCTCTTCCCCCTACCTTAGCTCCTTTCTTCATGTTAGTCAAATTATAGCCTGAAGTTTTTGAACAGTTGTTCCTTCAGATGGTGACTTCTACCTTTTAGCTCATCACTAGATTATTGTGCCACAAAAGAATAAACTGATAAGTTATCTATTACAAAACTGATAACTTATCTGCTACAGATAACTCCAGCAGTATCAGCATTGTGTCAAGAAATGTTTCTAAACATTATCCCAGCTGATGTTTCCCAGAAATTATTTAACAACACAATGAAATAAAGTGATTGATTATGTTACATTGACCAGCATGGAAGATTTAGGATTTCAGGCATACTTGGCTTTCTAACTGGCTATCATATAACTGAAAGTCTTTTTTATTCATGATCTCTCAGGCTTAATTATCAACTTATAAATGAAGTTTATATTACAGAAGTATATATTTGAAAAGATTTTACCAACAAATGAAAAATCAAAAGAGGGCTAAATCGCACTTTGTAGTTTAAAAATGCCATAAAGTAATGAGCGAGAAGTATTGAAGGCAACAATATCATGTTGGTTATCATGTAAAAGGAACTTCCTTTTCCAATTAAAAATAACAATAAAGGAACAAACTTACATAATAAATACTAGTAGCCTCCAAAAACAAAACCATCACAAATAGTTCACCCCAAATGTAAGTGAGAATTATATTTTACTAATCAGAAATAGCAAATCTAAGAAAGAAAGAAGGGATACTTGCATGTTTGATGAAGAAGCTTCGTACTTTAAACCTAGATGAATATTTATTCTTGGATTGATTAAGCTATCAGAGAGGGATTGATATATTTTGATATATATATATATTGTTCAGCCACTCACCATCAAACTGGTACTGGATGATATTGTTGAAGACTTCCAGCAAAAAGAAGACAAGGTGATGGTTTTGGACCATGGAGAAAAGGAACCAAGTAGTTGAAAATGCTTCCAATAGATGCAGCAATTTGTTAGCTGCTACCATGGAAAGAGACTTCAAGTATGGAGATACTAAGAGACAGAAAAATTTAAAAAGGAAGAAAAAGTCATTTGGGGGAGATCAAACATCCATTATAATTATGTGTTAGTGTACAATCAGTTAAGATCCATATTAGTTAAGATCTAAGAGTAACATCCATATCTTAACACTTGCTATGGGAAGGCACTACAAATTAATGTTATAAAGGGAAATAGCAGTAGCGTACTCCTCTACTCGTTGCAGAATACCTTATGCCACTAGACTCGAAATTCTAGACTGAACTCTTAAACAGTTATATCACAATGGTAAAAGAAAACAAACGCCATCTACTGAGAAGAAGCCAATATGACAGCAACTCTTCAACCATTTTTAAAATTATGTCCGCTCTGAATGATAATATCCCTCAAATAAAACCAAGAGAGGTTCAAAGCTACACATATATCTCCTAATTTTTTCAACAGCTATCTCCAAAAAGAGTTTTGGGTACTAAAATTAAATTTGTAAATGTGGTAAGGCCTGCATGCATGATTATGCTGGTTTCAATTCTGAAGGAAAACCACACCACACTATTTGCTCCCAAGAATTTAAATTAAAAATATATTTTAGATATATATTAAGATTTTCAGTTCTGGCTGTCATTGTAGAGTAAGCAACTTACCATTCACTATGATGGTAAGGAGGCAGTCAAACAGGGGCTGCAACCGCTGATGTCCACTAGTGATGATTTTATGAAAAACCTGCAGGGTAGAATAGAAAGTAAACAACGTAAACAAAATATTGCAGAGTTGCTGTACTATTTTTATAGCAGCTAGATTCTCTGTTATGAGCAAAGACTCTGCTAGCAAATTCCAGACTCACAATGATGAGAAGATCTGCATGTGTCCCCGTAAAGACAGGAATATCCATCGGCACTCGTACAGAATATGGCTTGTTTAGGCGGACACCAAAATTCCTTTCCCCGCTCAGCAGCAATAAGATGAAGACACCAATATGCATAAGACCAACTCGAGCTGTAAAAGTATGGTGCTAAAATTAAATCTGTCAGTGGCCGGTGGGAAAGCCAGCCATTAACAATAGCAGATCAAAAACAAAATGTAATGCTTCCTAACATAAATATCTCACTCTCATTCAGTGTAGTATTCTAATATATATATATTAAAATATGTATGGCATTCGGCTTTGTTCGGGTATTTTCCCACGTCATTGTAGTTGTTCTTTTAACGTTGTAGCAACGTTTCAGCAGAATCTCATCTGCCATCATCAGGCTTCTGTATAGTGTTCGTCTGTGACAGCCTGGTGGATCATTTGGATCATTTGGAAGCCTGCACTCACAAACAAAAAAATCTCCACACCACAAGCCAGGCAAACACCTGGGCACAAACAGATCCCCCCTGATACCTCCAGCTCAAACACACCCCAACCAGGCACCCAGATGAAACCCAGCTTCCTAACTAATGATAGCCGTCCATTTATCCGAAGCCAAGCTGCACTAAAGGCCTCCAATAAAGTAACACAATGCTGCCAGCCAATCAAGATACAAAAAGAGCCAAAAAACAGACAGAAGATATTAGAGACACCAATCAAGCAGAACACAGCAAACTCCGAGACCAATAAACACAGACCAAGACTCCCAACCAATCAGGATGAAGAAAAAAACATTCTGGCACAGCAATAGGCTGCCCCAAATTTAAATCTGAAACCACTGTAAAAGTCTGACTCACAGACGAACACTATACAGAAGCCTGATGATGGCAGATGAGATTCTGCTGAAATGTTGCTACAACTTTAAAAGAACTACAATGACGTAGGAAAATACCCGAACAAAGCCGAATGCCATACATGTAAGTACCCGCGAAAACTTAAGAAAACAAATATTAATATATATATATATTTCAATGTCACCCATGCTGCTGTCCAGCAGACAGTTTAACATCAAGAAGCAGCAGGCATCTGTTGTTATGCAATTTAAGCAGAACTCCAAATGTAACCCATATGACTCAATATATGGATAAATACATGTAGTTGCTTTTGGTTCGAACTCAGCTCTGGCCCTTCTCCAACTAGAATCTCAGAAATCACTCCGATCTTAATCTGTCCCACAAAGTGACATGGAAATAGCTTGTTGAATTTATTCACTTGACCTTTAAATCCTATAAACAAATATATTTCTCTGGCATGTTCTAATATTACCATCCAATATGGCTGGTTACACAGCCAGCCAAATGTTAGACTAGGTTTGGCATATTTTATCCACCTTCCTTTATTATTATTAAGAGATACGTGGAGGTGTGGAGGTGTGGGGGGGGGGGCAACATTTTAATGACAGAGAGCTACACTTTTGGATACTACGCTGTGAAGAAAGCTACAAGGGGACAGCATGATGCAAAATTGGTGAGTCACATTCTGTGCATCATAAACCAGACAGTTTCTTCAATTTCCTAGTGTTTCACAGTTAACCTCAGGCTTACATTACAGATTCTATTTTTTCCTATCTCTAAATTGTGGAAAAGATGAAATCTGTTGATGAAGCCAAGTTCTCAAGGTCACAAAAAAATGGAGCCACAGGATGCCCAATACTATCCCACCATGCCTTTGGGATGACAAAGACCACAGACACCAGTTGGGAGCATTGGAATGGGGCCTTTGCTGTCATATACAATTTTACCTATATTAAGGCAGGAACTAGAGAGGCTGTTTGCCTCTCTGGTTCCTGCCTTAATATATAGATTGTATTTTGCTATATAGATTAGAAATGCCGGATTTGTCATTCTATAAATAAGCACCAATCACCCAGGGTCTTGGATCCAAATACAATTATATTTATGGAATTAGTCTCAGGACTAGGGAATCAGTTGGAAAGATTCTGAATCAATTTTTTCCAGCATAAATTCTGAGAATAGATAAAACCAAACTTACATTGATCTGCCCTAGCATCATTCAGAAAGTAGATGATTGGCACCAGGATATCTAAAACATCACTGCTTTTCAGAACAAAGAAGAGAAATTTCTGAAAAAGGAAACGAACAATTAAACACCAAGTTGGTGGGGGGAGTCTCTATAAGTGTCACGAAAATTGGACAAAATAAAACTGCATCAACAGGGGAGAGGAACTACAAGTTTCAGCATGTTTATTAATGTTTTCTAGCAGTCTTGTTAAAATATTGCATTTTGAAACGTTTTCCTTATTTGTTCATTTTCCAATGGCTTCAACTTTTAAAACTGGTTTAGGAAGGGCAAAACTGAAGATTTTGTGGAAGGAAGTTCGGCTTACTCAACGTGATTATTTCTCAGCAGACTTGAGAAAATTGTACTGTTGGCATTAAAAATGTCTTAAACAAAAATCATGCTTTTTCCCAATTTATTTTTGATTTGAAGGCATCAAAGAGCAGGTAACATCATAATTTTCCTATGCAGGTTGCTTTCAAGAAGAGGTTTCTCAGGAATACTGATTCAATAGGCCTGATATCTGAACACAAAGGCAGAGTTTGAGACTTATTAGGTATGCAGCACCAGCAATGGGTCATTGACTCCAAACAACTACCACTACTGTATCCTAACCCAATCTTTTAGTCATTTGTTTCTCTTCTGATCCAAAATTGTTATTGTTGACCAGCTCACCATCACTAAGATTCTCCCATGTGTTCATTTAACAGGCCCTGATCCTGCTCTCCTACCCCAATTCTTTAACAATACCAGCGATAGAAGACAGAACCTTGTTGAAATCACAGAGTTTCCAGAAGAGAACCAGGAGCTCTTGATGGAACTGGATCTTTTTAGTAGAATTTGGCAGGTAAGTTTGGACCAGAGGGTTGGAGAGCAGACGAGCCACTCCTTTCAAAACAAACTGGAAATCCTGACAACATAAAAAAAAACATAAATATGCTGAGATATGGAAACCTAAGATTAAGCCAAACGAAATAAACACAAATCTGATACTTTACCTCTTCTCTGTGTATCCTAGACAGGTAATTGACAAACAGGTTGTCTGGTCCTGGAGGCTACATTGAAAGAAATCAAGTAAATGTTTCTTAGATTGAAAACACCCTTGGGATGCATATGTTTGTCTCTGAATTCATTGGCAAATGACATTTTCATTAAATTAGTCAAATAATCCTGATACAATGTTAAGTATTAAATTACAACTATACCTGTGATCCCAGATATTGGTGAATTAAAATTCCCAGGAGCCTCAATCAAGATGATCAATGGTAGGGTACTGGGAGTTATAATTCAGCAACATCTAGAGAGCTGTCACTATGCTAAGCACTAGGATATAATGGTTGCTTATCATTTTATGAAATAAGTGAAAAAATAGGCATAATATTTCATAGTTTAAAAATATACAGTGTAGAATAGATTAATTAGTTCATTTTCATCAGAAACCAAATGCCTAAAGAGCTCACGTCTCTATCCATTCAAGGGTATTATGAATACCTCTCCAGTATGCAGTACAGTGAGGAAAGACAAGAAAATGTACATATTTATGCTAGTAATGCAGTGAATGAAAAGATCTGAATTAATAAATCTGTTCATGGAAAAAGAATTCAAATTAGTTAGTTTGGTATTAAGAAGGCAAATGTACACCTTTAAGCATTTAAAGAGATGATGTTTCAGATCCATCACATTGCTTTAAGATGCAGATAGTCCTCAACTCACAACAGATTGTTCAGTGACCAAAGTTAAAATGGCATTGAAAAAAGTGGCTTATGACCATTTTTCACACTTACAATCATTGGAGTGTTCCTGAGGTCAAGTGGTCAAAATGCAGGCACTTGGCAACTGGTTTATATTTGTGATGGTTGCAGTGTCCCTGGGGTTATGCAAAAGGGATGATGTGGCCAACTTTTGCAACCTTCTGACAAGCAAAGTCAATGAGGAAGCCAGATTCACTTAACAACTCCGCCACTATCTTAACAACAGCAGTGATTCACTTAACAACTGAGGCAAGAAAGGTCATAAAATGGAGCAAAATTCACTTAGCAAATGTCTCACTTAGCTACATAACCCTTAGTTGGTCTCAGTTGGTTGTAAGTCGAGGACTATCTGTACCTGATAAAATGAAATCAGAAAGATGGTTAAAATCCATTTTCAGATTTGAGCCCAAACATCTTCAAACATTTCAGGCCAATTATGTGGATTCTTGGGTGCCACGGAAGGCTACCATTTCAGAGAAGAATTTAGCACTATCTTTCCAGGGTTGCTTATATACTCTAAAAGCTTCCGTTCAAAGCTGTTTTGCTTTAAGAAAGCCGGCTGAAGCTTTATATGCATTATCTCTGCTCCTCCACATTATAAACACAGCTAAATTTGGGAGCCACTCACATCGGTATCATCCATGACTGTTCCGGTGGTAGTGCCATCTACTGTGGGACTGGAGCTGGTAGAAGTGTCATAGTCCAATGTGACTATAAGGACTTGAGCGGCCTGCTCCACCAGTGGTTCACGGTAGTCGGAGAAGAGCAAGTGGTTATAGGGGATCCCATAACCCACTGGATCATAAGCACAGACGATATTCAAGAGGGAAGTAAAGAGTGGAAGGGCATGCCTAGAAGAGGATCCAACATGCTCAAAACAATGCATCAGAAACTTGAAGTGTTAAAAGCTTTCCCACAAAGAATAAGCTTTCATTTTATTAAATAGTGATTAATAAATAGTGTTTTTATTCTCAGAAACATTCATTAGTGAAAAGAAAAAATGCATTGGAGGCCATTATTCTTAGTTATTTTAATAAATGAAGTAATATGCTATAGGAATGACAATATAGATTAAAACATCCTGTTTTGCTCTCCAGTATGGCTGAGTGGCTGCAAGAGAATGTCACATGTTTAAAAAACAACCCAACTCTTTCTAAAAATTGCCTTCAATTTATAATAAAAAGAACCTATTCATACTGCACAATTTGCTAATTATTGCAAACTGCTTATTTTACAGTGCCTCCTGTCTTAAGGGCAAATGTTTAGTATACGACTAGGGCGGCAAAATCTGCTTTCCTGCTGATTCTACGATGAGAGGGTTAGCAGTTGCGTGGATGTTGTCTAGTACTCCAAAACTACCTACTATTTGGATCACGCATTGATTGGCTCCAAGTAGGCAAACATAGCCCTAAAGACTTTACCTTCTTTTAACAACCCCATAATTCCTTATGGGGTGGAGTCTGGGCAACTGAATGGAGGGAGTGTTTTAATGGCCAGATGCCCTTGCCTGTCGCCAATGTGGTGTTTTGTCCAGCAGATATACTCTCAGTGTGCCCAGAGAGAGAAATAGCTGCCTCTACCTAGGATTGAACTCACATCCTCTTGGTTGTGAGGCAAGAGCTCCACTTCTAGGCCACCGTACCACTCCATAACCCTAAAGATATATGCACTTAAGTAATAAGGAAAAAGAAATAACCCGAAGGCATAAGGTGGGGAGAAATGGATAACGCCTATCATATATACACAATCCTTTTAATAAAAGGTTTAGATCAGGGGTGTCCAACCTTGGCAACTTTAAGACTTCTGGACTTCAACTCCCAGAATTCCTCAGCCAGCTTTGGGAGTTGAAGTCCACAAGTCTTAAAGTTGCCAAGGTTGGACACCTCTGGTTTAGTTTAAACAAAAGTGTTTCAAAGCATCTCTCTCGTGCAATTTGCTATCTCTCACCTGTTCTCTGTAGAACAGAAGAACTGGACCCAGGGATTAGTGCTGCTGCTATCAGAAGAGGGTGGCAAGTACATGACCTCTGAGAAACAGGTCAGCAGAAGTTTCAGTAGCTCCGTCCTGAAAAATGTATGAATAGCAACTTGCGGTCAGAGGGAGTATTAATTATTATTCACAGAGTTTGTGTTACGGTTTTATTTGCACTATATTCATTTTTTTGTAGATGCGAGTTTGTTAAAGTGTTTTAAAAGAATTGTTTTAAAACTAGAACAAAGCTTTCCTACTTTAGGATTTCTTTTTTAAAAAATATTGTATAATTCAAGACTTTTAAGCCATCAGGAGCCACAAAGATATTTCCTTATTCACTGCAAGCATGTTTACTACAATATTGTAGTACTGGAGAGGGACTGGCCAAGCAGCGGGTGGGGGAGAGGTAGGAAGTGGGGGGGGGAGTCAAAGAGGGAATTAGTCTGAAATTTCTCAGTGAGCACTGAGAAAAGGCCATTGAAAGCCACTGAACCTTATCTAGTCTTATCCAGGTGCAAACCATCAATCTGAGAAGATTCCTGTATATGGGCTTGAGTAATAAATAATTGAAGTCTTCACCTGTGGAGCTAGCTGTTCAGACCTCACAGCAGAGGTGGTATTCAGCAGGTTCTGACCAGTTCTGGAGAACCAGCAAATACCACCTCTGACTGGAGATGTCACAGTATTCTTCCCCGCCACACCCACCAAGCCACGCACTGGTAGTAGAAAATTTTGAATCCCACCACTGCCTCACAGTCAGTTTATTCAACTGGATATTCTGCTTAGCGCCATCCAGAGTTTATGTACAGTGGCTACAGAAAACTATCAATGAAGATAATGAACTGTGCAGTCATTTATAAGGCACTTTTAACAGTACTGGCAATTTCTGCACTGTAATAAATTAAGAGTGTCTCAGTTTTCATATTCTATGATGCTTATCCAGAAGATGGACTTTAAGTCTAGTGATTAAGGCACTAGGCTAAATAGCAGGAGACCATGAGTTCTAGTCTAGCCTTAGGCATGAAAGCTGGCTGGGTGACCTTGGTCCAATCACTCTCTCTCATAGCCTGATCCGTAATTTGCTGATGTCCTCACCTATTTAAATCGTGGCTGAAGTTAGGTGATGGTGAATGAGCAAATCCAACACCAGCCTCCCAGATGTATTCACAACTATCAATTGCATGGATATCCTCAGCCGTGTCCTGGAAAAGAAAAATAAGTTAGCACATCAAATACAGGGGTGGGATTCAATCTGTGTTACTACCGGTTCAGTGAGAGTGTGATTTGCTGTGCGCGCATATACAGCTTTTCATAAAAACCATCAGCTGTGCCACCCAGACAGCTGAAAAGTGCTGCATGTGGGTGCGCAGCGTTTGAAAATCCTCTTCTTTCCTGCTTTTTCAACCTCAGCTGTATCACGCAAAGCAGCTGTGGTTGAAAAAGCAGGAAATAAAGGACAACCAAGAGCCCAGGCAGGTGGGTGTGCCAAATTGACGAGCAAAAGGTCGTAGCAGCGAACCGGTTCGGTGTCTGCTGCTCTTCAGAGCTACCGGTTCTATAGAACTGGGCCGAACCAGTAGCATCCCACCCATGATCAAATAGTGCCAAACCTTCCAGGTAAAAGTATGATTAGGACTATGAAGATTTAGACAAAAATCTCTCAATTCTCTTGCAGATGGAAAAAAAACAATGACCAGTGCCACAGAATTAGAGGGTACTTCTAGCATTACTAATTCAAATCATGTGAGGTGGCTTTTCCCACCTAATGGATTTTCTACAAGAAGAAGAAAGGTGGAAGAAATGCAGAAAGACATGAGAAGTTTACAGGGTTGTGTGAATGAGGCATACTGGCTGCACATTAAAAGTCTCATATGGAGAAACTCAAGAGCATCATATTATATCACAGTAAATGTCAAAAATCCAAAATGATAGAGTGAGAATGACTCCACTAACAGCAGAGTGATGGAATACAGAGCCAGCAAGTAGACCAGCTCTTTGTAACTCCTCTCCAAATAAGGAGAAAACTTGAGATCACCCAAAAGTGCTCCAAACAGTTGCTCCTTGTGTGGAGATCGTAAGGCAGAGTCTTCAGCGGGTTTAGAGAACTTAGAGATGAAGGAATAGCCACCTTTTTGCTCAAACTGCAATCAAAGTATTCAAAAGTACACTGGGTTCATGTACTTTCTTTCCAATCACTTTCAGAAATTGCTTGTTATTTATGGATTTATCAAATTTATCTAATGTAACAAAATCATTTATCAAATGATTTGATAAAATCTATTTATCAAAAGGTATATGGCTGTCAATCTCACAAAAAGTGACTCTGGACAGCCTACAAAAATTAAATAAAACAATAAACATATTAAAAACAGTTAAATGAAAATAGTTCAACAAACATCCACCTGTATTATTCATGCTTCTGATGATGCAAACTTGCAAAAACTAAGCTATAATAAGTTTCCACTGGTCTTTTCAATATTTCTGGCTAATCTTAATGAAAACTGACATATTCAGGAAGGTCCTATCATCAAATGCAGCCCAAATATATAGGTGGGGGTTGCTGTTTCAGAATTAGTCATAATGGGGCCTAGAGATATATGAGTCATTATTTTGCAGAGTCCAGTTCTACAGGCTTGCTAGAGGTCTGCTATAGAAGAGTTTTCTATACTTCTGAACAGAAATCTTACAAGTAAATTTCCTTGCAAAGACCAAGACATTAAGCACTGAACTCACAATCTTCTTATCCATAGTATACATAGACAGTAATAGCTATGCTTTAAAAAAAAATCTTCCTTAGGATTGCATTTGCATGTAGGCAATGCAATGCAATGCAATGCAAAGAAGATTTTAAAAATCTATTCCATTGCATTAATATCTCTTCTAAAATCCCCTCAAGATTATTGACAAAATTCAGAGTAAGTCAGAATTTTGAAGAGTTCTGGTTTGTTGTTATTAAGCAATATGCTGTTCCACAGATTAACTGGTTTTTCTGTTATCAAATAGTTATTTCACTTGTGATTTGATTTTAGTGTTACATGCAAACCAGATTCCGATACTTGTTCTTGCTATGACAAGCAAGAAGTTCTACAAATCAGTTCTTGATTTAAAATCCTAGGTGGTTAGAAAAGCAACATGAACCTAATTTCAGTGTGTTTTTTTTTTAAAAAAAGATCAATGATTCCCAGTCGGTATAGCAACCTCAGTTGAGAGATAAGCCATCAGGACTCCAGAATTCTCTCAGCCAGCCGTGCCCTGATCATCTCCCATGTGGACTACTGCAAAGTGATCTACATGGGGTTACCCTTAAAAGGTGCCTGCAGAATTCAGCAGCAAAACCAGTCTGGGGCACTTCTAGTGGCACATATGAAAGATCTTTGCTGCATAAGCTGCATTGGGTGTTGGTTTACTTCGAGGTCTAATTCAACATGTTGATCATCTTAAAAACCTTTCATGGCACGGGACCAAGTTACCTTCGGAACAACCTCATCCCAATTGTATCAGCTTTTCCCACCAGGTCAGGCAGGAAGGGCAAGTTTCAAACCCTGACAGCTAAAGACTTTCAACTGGCAGGGAGCAGGAAGAGAGCCTTCTCGACCACTGTCCCTGTCCTATGGAACATCCTGCCCACTGAGGCAAGTGTGGCTCCCATCTTTCTGGCCTTCTGGGAGAGAGTTAAAAACTAGCTCTGTCAGTTGTCAAGGGTATCCAAGAGCAGTGTGCAACCCTGGGATAACTGGTGACTTGAAATCATTCAATTTAAAAAAAAAAAAAAAAAAAACTCCTGTCTTTTTAGGTTTGATTTTTAACTCTTTAAACTTTGTCTTTTGTATGGATTTTATAGTTTTTTATCTGCAAATTGCCCAGAAGACACTTTGATAATAGCAATAGCAGTTAGATTTTTATACTGGTTCAGGTTTTACAGCCCTCTCTAAGCGGTTTATAGAGTCGACATATTGCCCGCAACAATCTGGGTTCTCGTTTTACCAACTTTGGAAGGATGGGAGGCTGAGTCAACCTTGAGCCGGTGAGACCCAAACTGCCAAACTGCTGGCAGTCAGCAGAATTAGTCTGCAATACTGCAGTCTTAACATATACTGAATTTTAACCACTGCACCACCACGGCTCATAATGACACGAGGAGTATATAAATTTGAGGACTATATAAATAAAATAGCATTAAATGAATCACGTGTCAGAATTCTCCATTCCTCCATTTTCCATAGTAGCTTGTTTCCATCTTTGATAAAGATTGATAGCTCAGGGCAATCACTATTTCGCTTACTGAAAGTTTGACTTACCACATTGTTTTTCCGATGGCTCTGGACAGTGAATTCTGGACAGAAGAGCAGATCTGCAACAGCTAGAAGCAGTGACTCAGCCAGTGGTCTATCATTTTCATCATCTTCATCTCCCTATAAATCAGCAATAATTTACAATATTTACAATACTTCATATCTGATCTTATATCATTGCAGACCCCAATGGAGGGGAGAGGGGGTTATGGAAATCTGGATGATAATTCTTCAACCATTTATTGATACTTTATAATGTACAGGTAGTCCTCGACTTACAACCACAATTGAGCCCAAAATTGTTGTTAGGTGAGACTCATCTGGCTTTCGTGCCTAAGGTGACACTAGAACTTAGTCTCCTGTTTAAGGGAGTTTTGCCCCATTTTATCTCCTTTTCTTGCCACCGTCGTTAAGTGAATCACTGCAGTTGATAAGTTAGTAACCCAGTTGTTAAATGAATCTGGCTTCCCCACTGACGTTGCCTGTCAGAAGGTCTCAAACGGTGACCACATGACTCTGGGGCACAGCTACAGTCATAAATATGAATCAGTCGCCAGGCACCTCAATTTTGATCACATGATCATGGGGATGTTGCAAAGGTCAGAACTGCGAAAAACGGTCATAAGTCACATTTTTCAGTGTCATTGTAACTTTGCACAGTCACTAAACTGTTATAAGACAAGGACCCCCTGTATTGTTAGACATGGAGAAATGGCATTTACACAAGCCAGAAGTTTCATTTCAGTATAGATACTGTAAGATTTATCCCCATATGCACTACCCCAGGCAAAATTCAAGCAGACTGAACTACCATGACTACGAACTACTGGAGTCTGATACTTCCAAGTACAATTTAGATGGGCTTCAATTCATCATCTTTCGTATGAACAGAATTTCAGCGAGGCACATAACTTCATTTGCTGTGGTGCGGCCTGTGACCAACATACAATAGAAGTAGAGATTACTTATAGAAGAGATGCTCTCGGCTTGCTGAGACCAAAATATCCTCCTACGGCACTCCCTGAGTGCTTCTTTCAAATCGAGCTCTTTCTTTTTGTCTCAGTGCTGACGCTTCACTCCACATTTACAACAGTTTCCAAGGGAACCACAGATCCTCATCAGCAGGTCTCTAGTTCATTTCCTTCCCCCTTCAATGCTCATCCCGGATCTCATATTCCTGCCCCTACCCCACGCGGGAAGAAAAAAAAATGACAGGCTCTTATCTGTGACAGCCAGGGTGTATCAGCTTGTCCACGACATAGACACAAAGCCTTTCACTCACAGCAAGCAGACTGGATTATAATAATAACCTGTATTGATCTGACATTATCTAGCGCCACATCAGAACATCTAATAAAGTGTGTCAAATGCAGAAACAGTCGCAAGACATTAAAAAAAAAAAAGTCAACTGCACATATTTTCATTTAGCTTTGAAATTAGAGAAGGAAAAAGGAGCCTTAGAATCTTAAAGGTTAAAAGCATGAATCAGTTAACTAAAGAGATAATTTTATGACTCCATCAAGCCCATAATAATGAGATATTTAAAACAAAGCAATACCACACAAAAATAAACGCTATACAGCACTGATTAATTACTAGTTACAATTCTACATGAGATTCTCCAGCTCAGTAAAATGAGCAGACAACACTACCATTTTTGCATACTTTTAACTTTTGCTCAGCTCAATAGAACTATTTATTTATTTGATTTGTCCATCACTTACAAGATAATAGATGCAAGTATAAACATGAGTAAGAATAAAGGAAATAGGTACAAATAAATGGGGACAATAAGACAGGGACGGTAGGCATGATTGTGCACTTATACACACCCCTTACAGACCACTTAGGAATGGGGTGAGGTCAACAGTGGATAGTTTGAGGTTAAAGGAGTGGGGATTAGATGATGTAACAACAGAGTCAGGTAGTGCATTCCAGGCATTGACCACTCTGTTGCTGAAGTCGTATTTTCTGCAATCAAGCCTGGAGCGGTTTACATTGAGTTTGTATCTGTTGTGTGCTCTTGTATTGTTGTGATTGAAGCTGAAGTAGTCATTGACTGGTAGGACACTGTAGCAGATAATTGTGTGTGCTACGCTTAAGTCCAACCATAGGTGGTGTAGTTCAAGGTTGTCCAAGCCCAAAATCTCAAGCCTGGTGATGTAGGGTATTCTGTTGCCAGCAGAGGAGTGTAGTACTCTACTCTACTCTTCTCATGAAATACTTCTGTACTCACTCAATTAATGTCCGATATACAGTGCAGATTCCAGACTGATGATCTGTATTCGTGTATTGATCTAGCAAAAGTTTTGAATGCTCTAGTTGGAAATTCAATATTTCCGAAGGAGAAGCTTCGTAAGACATATGTACAACTCTTAATGCCTTTTTGGCAATGCTGTTACAGTGAGCTCTGGCACTTAGGTCATTTGATATGAGTACTCCAAGGTCCTTGACAGAGTGAGGAACGTCAACAAGGTCATATCTGCCTAGTTTGCATTTGGTGTACTGATTTTTTTTTTTTACCAATGTGTAGGACAGAGCATTTGTTGGTCTAGATTTGGAGTTGCCAATTGTTTGACCATTCACACAATCAAGGTTGCTTTGAAACTAGAAGTACTGTATTTATAAAATTTACTGAGTGAAGATTAATCAGTTATTTTACAAATAAGGGGTTGTCACAGAGAGGAGGAGGTCAACCTATTTTCCAAAGCACCTAAAGGCCAGACATGGAATAACGGGTGGAAAGTGAAGAGAGATTCAACCTGGAAATAAGGAGAAATTTTCTGACAGTGAGAGCAATTAACCAATGGAACAGCTTGCCTCCAGAAGTTGTGGGAGCTTCACCACTGGAAGCTTTCAAGAAGAGACTGGACTGCCATCTGTCAGAAATGGTTTAGGGTCTCCTGCTTGATCAGGGGGTTGGAATAGAGGATCTACAAGGTCCATTCCAGGTCTGTTATTCTATTCTAAATATCAAGCATTTTCATGTGTTCCCAGAATTATAATATTTAGTAAAATAATAAAAATGCCCTCAAGTTGAACTTAGCATATTAATTGGATTTTCTATGCAAGAGGATATAATAGCATTATGGAAATGTTTTATCACTGTCATGGGTGTGTGTGTGTGTGTCATATTTTCCAAACTGTCTACAGTTCTGAGATTCCCAAGCTATCCCCTCTCTATGTACTATCAGGGGTTTGATCTTGCTTAGCTTCTGAGATCAGCAAGGACAGCTGTAGGTTGCCATCTGGTAGATTGATTATTTAAAATGTTTTACAAAGTAACACACTTAAATCAGCTGCATAGGTTTGAGTGATTGCTAGGTAGAATAGTATGGAGGAAAAATCCAGTGAGCTGGTAGCCAATAAGCTACATAAGTCATAGCTGCAGTCAGGACCAATTGCAAGTGAACAAGGCACAACGTTCTGTTCTGTTTTCATATTAATTAATGATTGTTTGCTCTTTTTAAAAAAAGACTCTGTCCCCTCACATTTTCTGTATCAATACAAAATTATGAAGATTAAGATAGGAACTTGTGTTACATCCTCGTAAGGGGAATTTGGCAAGAATGGCTGCTTTGATAAAACTATTTCAAAATTAAGAAAAAAATCTAACTGAGAAATCACATTACAAGTATAAATGGCTGTATGGCATATGCCTATTAGCACATATTGAACGTGTCTGAATGATTATATTTGAAGCAAGATTTGAATTCTGGTCACATTCTTTGACAGGAACTGGGAGAAACATGGAACTCGGAGGAAAAAAAATATTCAAACAGGTGTTTCCAGATGATAGCAAAACATTTTTAGTATTACTATAGAACTAAAGCTGCTCAATCCTAATTGCACACTTAATTACTGCCAGGAACAATCAAAAGAGTATATATATTTTTGTTTATTTAGTAAACTAAAAAAGTGGATTAAAACATCTTTGAAAAATAATTAAATTATTACTGGTGGGGAGCAGTGAAACAAGAATTCAGTCTTTTTGCATCTGACGAGAGCAGTTTTTGAAACAGTCCTCACTCCTCAGGCATATTCTTTTGGAGTTATAATAGCAATAGCACTCAGACTTACATACCACTTTATAGTGCGTTACAGCTCTCTCTAAGCCTGTGATGGCGAACCTATGGCATGCATGCCAGAAGTGGCACGAAGAGCCACTTCTGCCGGCACACGAGAGGTTACCCGGAAGAGCCCCACTGCACATGCATGTGCACTGTCCACTCGACAGCTGATTGTTGGGTATCTGGTGCACATGAGTGGGGAGCACGGGGAGCATGGAGGGCACACGCATGCACAGAGATGCACGGGGCATGAGGGGGTCTCACGCGTATGTGCAGAGACTCGTGGCACATGGGGGGATCGTGCACACATGCACAGGGGGCATAGAGGGGTGCACGCATTGCCTTCTGGGTGCTGGCATGGGAGCCCACAAAGGTTAGTCACCACAGCTCTACGTGGTTTAGAGAGTCAGCAATTTGCCTCCAACAATCTGGGTCCTCATTTTATCCACCTTGGAAGGATGGAAGGCTGAGTCAACCTTGAGCCTGGTAAGATTCGAACTGCCAAATTGCAGGCAATTGGCAGTCAGCAGAAGTACTTGCTATGTGAATGTGCATACCTTGTGTATTTTGTTCACAAAACTCTACACAGGCATTAATATCAGTGCTCACTCAATTCACACAAGATACTACTATGTGAATTTTAAGGATAGGCCTCAGGATAGAAGGCAAGCAGAGAAATACAGTAGGGATACATAGCCACCACATAAAAACAATGCTTCCACATTAGAAAAGCCAATTATGGGATACATGCCAAGCCTGTACTGCAACTATAACAAAAGTTATTAAAATTCATGTATGGTAAAACAGCTCTTTCAATTGCTGTATCGGGAATAACAATTAAAGGCACTGGTTTAGAATGAATATATTCTGGACATTCAGGAATAAATATAAAAGCATGCAGTGAAACATACACAAAAGGTTAGTACATGTACACAATGTTAGACCTTGCTTCCACAAAATATCCCAGTTCCAGAGATAGGCATAATCATGAAAGAATGAAGATCCTACAGTTCAGTAAATGAACATATGATACAAATATTTTTATATACTGTGAAAAAATTTTTTCATCTCACAGTATACGTAAATTGACTGAACCACTAGAACTGCTGACTCCTTGATTCTTTGGTCCTATATATGATTTAGAAAATATTAAAAGTATTGACTGTTTGCCAGTTACTGAAAATCAAAACAACTGAATAATTAAATGTTTGATTATATGTTTACACTGTTTTTCTAGCGGAAAACCTATATTTGTTCATTTCATTTTCTTCCCTCTTAGTCCTGTTTGAAGAATTAACTTTAAAATAGTCCAGGCTTCATTTGGATTTTGGTTGCTTTTTGCTACTGTTCAAAACTTTCTCTTGAAATTCCCATAGGTGGAAATACAATTTTAATAATACTATCAAAACTCTGCAATAAAAACAGACTGTTCATTCATCAACCTCCCATTCATGAGTCTCAGTCCATCTCCCAGGCAAGGATGTGACAGCATTATTTTAAAAGACAGAAATCTAAAAGGATCAGGGCATGACAAATTACACAGTGCAAAATATGCCCAAGCCTGATAAGAGTTCCTTCACTGTGAATAAACATAATCCAGCAAGTAAGAAATTTAGATTCCCATTAACAGCCTTTGATTAAAGAACAGCTCTGGCTTCTGCATCTTTCTCTACTCTCCAGAAAAGGAATAATGCAATTGAATAAATACATACCCCTCCTCGTCCCGCCCCTGGAACAGTTGACCAGAAGAAACCTCTCCAATCGGGATCTTCAAATATATACGGTAGGATACGGGTCAAGAGGCGGCTGCAATTCAGGACAATCTGCTTTTCCTTCTCAGAGTGGCAGCCACTCTCAGCTCCCTGCACTAGTTTTTCCACAGCCTGGAGTGAATTAGAATAAAGCAAAGGACATGAACCATTGGTATGCAGGTAACAATTTTAACCCAATGCCTCAGGTTTCTGAATTACCGTCTAAAGACTTAATACCATGATGAATAGGCAACCCGTTTTACATTGTTGCTAATGCTTTTTGGACATACCCTGGAAATCTATCATAAAAAGACAATCCCTCAGAATGTGATAGCTTGATTCATGTGAGATTGCATATATGCTTCATATAATGCTTAAATGTGTATGAGAGATAGAATTCTAAGATTTAAGCTATGACATCGAAACCTCTTTTTCTAGCCTGTTCTAGGAAAATTACTCTGAAGATTCTTTAAAGAGTTGAATCTCTATAACAGAGGAGCCCTTATGACTTTGTAGATGAAACACATTGGTCCACATATAATTTAAATATTGAAGAAAGAAGCAAAGTGGAGCTTTTAGAAATTGGAGATACTCTTGTCAGCATAGATATCTGTTTAGTGATATGTGACAGAGATGCTATTAATGTCAGTGCTTTTCAGAAAGAAGGAGTCTAAGTGCAATATCTTTCCCCCACAACTATTCAAAAGTAATTTGTTCTCTAAGAAATACTGCTTCTGTAGAATGCAAAATGTTTGTAGGAATATAATTCTGCAGGTAGGTACAAAAACTCTAAATTTCCACCCAGGCATATAAAGTTAGTCCAATCAATTGATTCCCCAGTTCAATTTATGGTAAATATGAAAGAAAATACACTTTCCTGTAACATGCACTTTGTATACATTGTTTGGAAACTGTACTACCATGTTTGGTAGCTGAATATTGAAATATTATTGAAGCTAGTTACCTTTGAGAAATGCAAAAAATATGAAATAAAAATCTGAAGAAACTGAAGGCATATGCGAAGAAAAAAAAACGGTTAAATCTAATTTACATTAACAATGATTAATTTTTAAATTCCCATTTTTTTTCTTAAGCAATCTGCATTAAATTAAC
This sequence comes from Notechis scutatus, assembly GCF_049901735.1. Classification (NCBI taxonomy): domain Eukaryota; kingdom Metazoa; phylum Chordata; class Lepidosauria; order Squamata; family Elapidae; genus Notechis; species Notechis scutatus. The sequence continues at coordinate 112,167,202 of NC_142010.1, read as the reverse complement.
TAAATGCTTAGGCCACCCAATCTGTATTTGAAATATGGTGCAAGAAAACGGAGATTAGCATTTTTCATTGTACTATTTTTCCACTGAAAATATACCCTCCTCCTTCTCCCAAATAAAAATAACAAGCTTCAGCAATAAAAAGGTTGGGAATGAGTTTCTACTGGAAAATAGCAATGGGGGACAAGAACTTAACAACTACTGTCCTTCATTGTGGTCCCAGTTGAAATCAGGAGCGCTATATGGCTTCTATGCATTTCTGAATAGGAAAGGAAAAATTCTAAGCATAGGATGTAGACATAAAATTGAAATTTAATTTGGTTAAAAGTGTACCAGGAATTTAATCTTGTTTTTGCTAAATAAACCATACTGAATTAAGCAAGCAATTCTTATATCTCAGGTAAGGTGTAAGCAATTAATTTTTCCAAGGGACCAAATGTGAAACTGGGATTGTTGTGGAGGGCCGAACCAACCATCGCCTGATCCGGGTCGCCACCACTGTGGGCTAGACAGGGACACCCACAGACCATAGAAGGCCCAGGGTTGCAATGGCTGAATTTCAACAGGAAAAAAAAATGTTCAATCTTACCTTGTAACACAAAGTAGCCAAATTTGAAGGAGATTCTTCCCTCACAGCTCTGATTTCTGCAGCTGGAACTAGAGCAAAGACATCTTGGACTGAAGTAGCCGTATCTGCCCAGAACTGGTCCCAGAAGGCATCGTCTGTGGCCTCTACAGGCTGAAAAATAAATAAAAATCAATTTAGGAAGACAAAAGCTATAAAATATATTGATATTCATTTATTATCAATATTCATACTGCTTAATATTTGATCTGATAAGTATGTCAAGATACCTCAAGATAACTTCTGCAAATCTCTACTAAAATATAAGGCTGAAAAATATTATATATTATACTGTAGCACGAAAGCAATCCAACATTCCAGACAGAATAAACATGAATGCATCATTAATACAATAAGCTACAATTGACCAGGAAAAAGTGGAAGAAAAATAATGCAAAGGTGTTAGTAAAAACTAAAAACAAGACAAGTTAAAAATATCAGCTGTAATTTTTTTTAAAGAATAGATTTTCTATTAAAATGGCCCCTTGGGAAAATTATTGGGATACAACTCTATATGCATAAGTTAGAGCAATATACAATTTTCTGCAAATTCACACTCAACTATGACTCAGGGACCACAAAATACTTTCAATTACTTTACAATTATACAAAAGGTTGTCATTCTTTATCATAAAACTATGTAGAAGTCATTTTATTACATTGAACAGATCTAGCACTCTAGTCATTATGGTTTAATGGAATGCATCCAATAATCCAAAATATGAAACATATATTCTTCAGTTGATCTCTTTTCCCAGCATGACACAATAAACATGCAACAGCTCTTGACTAACTGCAGTTATTTGAAACAAGCATGTCTTTGAATTGCATTTAGGGAAGATAAGTGAGAAGGAAACATATTTGTTTAATTTCCTGGCTTACATTTTTCTGAAGTTACATTGCTATAAAGATGGAAGATTGTTTAAAAGTAAGGCAAAACTTGTTTAAGAATTGGCTCTGATAAAGGAAACTACTTTATCAAATAGGCAATATGTCATTAAAATAGAAATGGCAAAAGTAAAAGGAGGTAATCAAAGTATAAACTAGTTGAGCAGGTTTTGTGGCTCTACCAAGTCTGGACCTGGCCAAGAGGATAATTTTACATACTGAAAAGAAATGTATCCTCCTGATTTTAAGGAGTGGATTCAAGATTTTTGATAAGTATTTAATACTAAAAATGGGAAAATGAAGCAATATATGATCTAGATTTAATCTAGACTCAATCCCATATTGATACTAAATAGCAATTAGATTTATATAACTCTTCATAGTGCTTTATAGCATGCTCTAAGAAGTTTACAGAGTCAGCATATTGCCCCCAACAATCTGGGTCCTCATTTTACCAAACTTGGAAGGATGGAAGGCTGAGTCAACCTTGAGCGGGTTAGGATCGAACTCTTGGCAATGGGCAGAATTAGCCTGCAATACTTGAATTCTAACCAGTTGTTTCACTTTTCAACTACTTTTAACCTATTTTAATTACTGTAAATATGAGGGTTTTTTCCCCTTATATAAGCCCCACTATTAATTTTTTTAGTTGGTATTATAGTTGCTTGCATTTCATGCCTCCCCCTTGCTTGCATTTAATGCCTCCTCTTCAAAAGTTTTAAAATAGAAAAGCAGGCTTGTGCTGCAATGGCTTTGTTTTTCTGCATATTTCCAGTCATTAACCCAAGGACTGACTGCTCTGCCACCACCCTCAAACTATAAAATAAGTCCCTTTAAATTCCTTACTGGTAGACACTTAGTCACAGGTGATTGCTTTAACAGAGGAAGTATTTGCACATTTAGCCAACGGATAACACAACAAATCTGCATTCAGTACTTCTCATGAAAAAGGAGAGGAAGGGTGAGACATTTAAGTTAAGAACAAAAACACACTTATAAATGGATCAAGTATTTGTATAGAACATCTGTGAAAGCTACAGTTTATGATGGTGCAGGAGAACAGAATGGAATCGAATTCCACAGAATTCAAATTAGTGGAAGTGGCTCTCAACTTGGCCAAAATAACCACCGTACAGTAAGTATTATTACTATAATTGGAGAAAACTATGCTGCTTAAATATATCCATTTCTTGACATACATATTAGCTAACATGTTTCAAATGATTGTGTTCAGTACAACCTTGAACCAAATTGCAAATGATAATTTAGTAAGGACAATCTCAAATCATTTTTGAGATTGCAGTGATCTGTAAGTAACAAAATCATAAACTTTAGGTTTATCCAACTTTATTTTCCAAATCTCGATGCAGAAGAAATGGCTGATTAGTTTTTTGATCAAATTCAATTGGAAATCAACAAGATATGCTATTAGAAGGCCAAAATCTAAAAGAGTAAGAAAGAAAATGTAGTTGGATTATATGGCCTAGAAAACAGAAATGAAGCAGGAGAACAATTCATTAGTTTCTGCCAATACAACAATTTCTTCATTGCTAACACAATCTTCAGATAACCAAATTGACACCTACTTACATCAACTATATTATTGGCATGAGGTGATGGAATAGCTCAGTTATAACAGCAAAAATATGGCTGGGGCCTGATTATACAATGGATTATAAGCTGATTTTGTGCAACTTCCAAGTTAAGCTAAACTGTAAGAACAAAGACAACAAATTTCCAGCGAGAATATCAGAAATAGTTTTGAAGTCCTGGACTACATTGACAAGGAACTAGAGGAACTACGGCATAGAATTTAACAAGTAGTTGTTGAAGGATGAATATGAAATGAGACTACCAAAAATCAAGAAACAGAAGAAACCAAACTGGATGTTAGAACAGATAGCAGAAATTGAACAGGAGGAATAGAAAAGAATTAAAACTTTAGATAAGAACTTTTTAAAAGGCAGAAAGCTATTGGAAGAGGTAAGCAGTACAATAACATCTGTCAAGACAACAAAAATAGAAACAGACATGGAAAAATAAGCATATCTTCCAAAAGTTCTCCAAATTCAAGAGATTCCAATCAGAAATTGGTACAATAAGCTAAAACATCCCAAGGATCAGACATTAATTCATTCAAAGACACTACAGAAGTCAACACTCATTAAACCTTAGAAGATTATACCAAAAGTTGACTGAAATCATCATGAAGAACTTTTAATATTATACTTTACATAGAAAACAATACCATAGTCTAAGAACTCTCAGGGAGACAAACAATCAAGCAGATAAACAATCAAACAGAAAATAATATCCTAATCAAGGAATTGCCAAGGAGAAAACCACATTGCTAGCAATGCTGGTAGGGAAAAGTACTGAATATAAATCTGTGGGAACAAATGCCACTTTCACTAGCACTAGTGGAAAGATATTCAGATATTCCCGTAACTGCAAATATCAAAAACATGCAGAAAATTTATTGTGATGTTCTATGGAAATGAAAACTGGACATTGATTAGGCAGGTTGGAAAAGATGCTTTTGAACTCTGGCTTGGAGAAGACCTCTAAGAATACCATTGATAATCAAAGAAACAAACAAACAAACAAAGAACCTTAGAACAAACCAATCCAGAGTGCTCAGAGGCACAAAAACCAAGTTCAAATTACCATGTCTGGAATAATTGTGTGAAAACCACACCCAGAATGCTGGGAAAGATAGATGGAAAAAGATGTCAGCAGCAAGCTGAATGGACTCAATTATAGTGCCAGTGAATGCACGGTTGGAAGATCTGAAGGGTTAGGACCAATCATCCAGAAGTGTATGTTTCTGGTTGCTAGGATTCAATGCCAACCTAATGGCAGATAATCTCTCACCAAAGCCAGCTGAGCCAGGAACATATCTCTAAATTACTTGGAACAAAATACACAGCTACAGCTGTTGGATCTAAAGTCGCCATTCAATGAAACTGGGGAAGATATAGGAAACATACTTTATATCTGTGAACACTGAAAATGAAGAAATGATTTGGATTTCAGTTTAGATTCATATTAATTCTAGTGTCTCATTAAAGCAGACATGTTTTTAGGCCAACCTGTGATTCCGAAAAAAAGGTCAATCTGCTTTCATGAATAGCAGACAGGTGTATTCTAAGTGAGGTAAAATGGTTCTTCAGAAACATTTTCAATACATTAATAATGTATAGCATAATCTTATACATATCTACTCAGAGCCTAATGACGTTATTTCTAGTTGAATAGATAGCAGTGACTTTTTGTGAAGAAAGGGATAAAGTAAACAGGGTTACATGAAATTAAATACAGTAATCAAAGATGGTTTTGGAAAATACCAAGGATTCTGTTTTTCAGATATTTTTAGGTAACCTTCATGTAGACAGAAACCCTGGAAAATCAATAATCAACCCTCTGTGTACCTGATGCTTCTCTGGCCTCAAGAAAAACATCACTGTAGTTGAGTCTCCCCAAAAGGTAAGATAACTGTTCGATCAAACTGAAGCAGACAATTGGGATCATTAAAATTGTCTGGATCCTCTGAGTTGAATAACTGCAGTCTTGTTAAATGTGATATATGAGCAGGTATGATAGTGCAGCTCTAGGCTTTAAGAGGTCTAATAGCATTAGACATCTTCTGGATGACAAATGAGACACAGACTGAGAACCACAACTCTTTCATTCTACGGCCCCTTCAACAAATAGAGTGTCAGCTTATAGTATCAGGAGCTCTCAACATGGAGATGGTAAATATTTTTCATTTCTATCTGACAAAAATCATGCTGAACTCTGAACATAATTCAGGCTTCCAATAAGTGCTTCCAATAAAGTGCTTCCAATAATGGGATCATCTGAGTTTGGATTTGCTGCATTGTCTGGTTTGATATATTATAATAATTTCCTAAAAGAGTAGGTCTAGAGCGAGAGGTATTCCGTCAAATGAACAACAATTAGTAGCAACAAGAATATTTATTCCCTAGATTTAGCTAGTTTGTCCACATTGCTTTTCCTGATGAAGTCAGATTCTTGCCCCAGTTATTAATGATCTAATCACTTCTGGATTGTTCTGCTATAATAGACTCTGCAAACACTCCCCTTGCAACAACTGCAATCAATGCATAACGCTGCAACCAAAGTAATGGTACTAATTCATGTCAGACATCCAGAATATGCGATAGCTATCTTGCTTGACGTGCACAGCCTGCCAGTTGGCTTGTGACCTCAATTTAACATTCGGGTTTAACCTCTAATGATCTTGTAAAGGTTTGGGTTAGGAGTAATTTATTTGTCTACTATTGCTTTTATATCTTGCTGCAATCATACGCAGACTCTTGGTGGTTCACAATATAGGAGGGGGGAACAAAAATTAAAACACAAAAATGTACATCACAGATAGCATCCCAAAGCTGGAGACAACTAGAGTCCAAAACATATGAACTACTCATAAAAGGGCTATTCCAGAGGACAGGGAAAAAAGTATCCTCAGTGTCCCTGAACATACAAAAATGAGGATAACTAGCTGCTTCTCCCAGCATAATTAAAGGGGTTGGACCTTTTCATCCTGAAGGTAACTTTGATCCAAGCCATAAAGACTTTATTGATTTTTTTTTAAAAAAAATTCACCTGAAAGCTGATAGAAAGCCAGTGTAACGCTGCAAAGTAGGAGTGACATGGACCCAGCAGCAGGAATCTGGGAGCACCTAGGCTACTACATTGTGTATCAATTGAAGAACTTCCAGGTAATTTTTAAAGGCAGCGTGTTTATTTATTTTTATTTATTTATTTATTTGATTTGTCAATTGTTTACAAGATAATAAGTATAAGTGTATACATAGTTATGAATACATGAAATGGGTACATATATGCAATAATCTATATGCGTGGCAATGACATGGGCTCTTATGAACTATCCTCTTCCCTATATTCACTTCATTTTACTGGAAGCCAATATTTGAATCTTATCCCAGCGAGCAACACCTCAAATTAGAATCTTTGTTGTATGCATTTGATTCATGGAATGCCTTCAGACATGTCTTCAATTTTGTTTTTAAAAACTGATAAGCAGGGGTAACTCAGGTAAGATACTGCCTGACATTCATCTCTGTATAGTGGTTTATATCTTTATGACCTTGCTTTCTCAGAAATATTTTATTATCCATGTAATATTAATCTCTCATGGCTGCTTCAAAAAAAACCCTAACCAACTAACCTGGAGACTATTTTTGCTGTACATTTTATATTCTCCTTTCACTGTTATCTAAAGAATGGCAAAACATATATTTTTAAATAATTAAGAAATTAGTTGTAAGAAATAGGCTTAACTCAGCAATTATTGGTATTAAGAACTAAAAAAAATACTGCTGTTTCTAAATGCAATTCTTACAAACAAGACACATTAGCAAGTGATTCGGGAATGCCATCCACTATGAATATATTATCTGAACGAGCACTTGCAGGTGTGCTAACTGCCTTGTTTATAAAGTAAATTTATAAAATGCCAATGTGGATTTCAGTTGCTTTAATACTTTCCAGAAAAACAAACTAAGTGAAATCTATATGGGAACAGGATACATCTGTGATAAGAAGAGAAAAAGGACCTTCCTTTTTAAACAGGAAAGCAGGCTCTCCCAGTGCTGGATGTTCAGATAATGGGAAATTAAAAACAGGTCAATAAAGATGCTTTAGTTTGGATGTTGAAGTTCTGAGTTCAAATCCTTGCCAAGACAATTCAGCTCAATACATACTATTTTTCACAAACTGTCAGAAGTTATAATGTAGTTTGATTTGATTTGTTTTGGTTTAGCACACAATCTGCAAAACCAGCCAATTATTAGGCAACAAATCATTGTTAAGCTATACTTAGCCTTAAATAATAGCATTATTTTGTGGCCTCTTCAGAACAGTTTAGGGGTCTTTTAAAATAATGCTTTTCAAATTAATTAGTTTTATTATGACAAAAACAATAGTTCAGCAGAAAAAAATAGCTAAGTATTCATACGAGTATACATTGTGTCAAACAAAACAGTAAGTGTTATGGACTCACAAATTCAATAATGTTCACAAGACTAGAAAGCAAGTTTAGGTTTGCAGTTGGATATTTTCAAAATAATTGTTTATTTTAATAGGTGAGGTTATACAAAAGGCATATTGTTTATTTTAATAGGTGAGGTTATAGCCAATGGCTCGCATCTGTCAGCTAGTGTGACAGCAGGAAAGCATGATTTGATTTTTATTTTGGCCAAACAATCAAGAACAATGTCAAATTTATTATTTCACAAAATATTCCTAATTAGGAAACTAAATAATAACATACTGACTACAGAATTATAATTAAACTAGAAATAATTAAATATTATATCATCACTAAATACCAGAAAGATCTAAAGCTCCACATCATAGAGTAGATTACATCTGGAAACTGAGGAAAAATCCCTTAAGAGAAGACTCCCGATAAATATTCCTCCAAGACTGAAGTGCCATTAAAATCACTGCTGAATTACATGGAGTAAAATTACATGGAATATTACAGAGGATAATAACCAATCTAATGGACAGAAAAAAATCCAAAACTTATAGGCAAGTCTGTTTCTAAGTCAAGTCCTGTTCAGAAGCAAAAAATGAGATCTACTGATCTTCTTTAATAGAATTAATTAGCTTAATAAGCTACCTGTTCCTAGCTGGACCTGAACCTTGGATTTGGGTTGTATTTGGTTCCTGTTGTCTGGGAAAAGTTTTAAGCTAAATCATAAAGCTGTATTGTATCAGCTCACTTGCACTGATACTCTATGAAGGAAATGCCCTTTCTTTACAATTAGATTCAGACAATGTAGCCTGGTTCTGTGTCAATGAAATGTAAACAATTGACTGAAGTGATCCTGAGCCTTATCTGTGTGTGTGTGTGTGTGTGTGTGTGTGTGTGTAATTTATTTATTTATTTATTTATTGAATTTATATTGGCGCCTATTCGTCCATGGTGCCTCAGCTTACAGAATATAAAACCACATTTAAAACAATAAAAACAAAAAGAATCAAATAAATTAATAAAGTACAATATAACAAAATCACCAACTCCCACTCCCAGACCAGACAACATCAGATCACACAATTTTACCCTAGTTTCCATCCTTCCCCCCCCTTTTTTCCCTTTTAAATAAAAAATACCAATCTATGTTTTATTTTGCTATTTTTGTTGTTGTAGTTGGTTGGATCATAACTGTCATAATTTCAACAAATCCTAATAGAGTTTCAGCAAGTATCAGACTCAATAAAAGTTAGTACAACTTTACCTTCTCACAGTATTCCACAAACCCAAGAACTTTTACTGCATAGTTATTTATTTATTTTTAACCTTTTTTTTATTTTATTTGATTTGCCAATTGTTTACAAGATAATAAAAATTTTGTATGCTAAGTGTTGGATGCTACAAGAATAGTTTTTAAACAGATTTGGACTTTCTTCTCTTGGATTGATATTACCCAGAAATGCCTTGGTGACTGATAACTTTGGGACTGTTTTTTTTTATTTTCTTTTGAATATTCTGGTTGTTGTAAGAAGAAAGAAGGGAAAAGAAAAGAAAAGATTTAAGGAGAAAAGAATAAGATGGTGTGAAGAACTTTCCTTTCTTAGAAATGGCGCACTAATTATCAACAAACATTACAACAGATGAAGACAGCAGAGGAACAAGAAAGAAAGGAAGAGCATTTTTAATAATCTCAGAATTTGATCCAGAAAGAAGGAAGAGAGAAAGAAAAGAAAAGGAGAAAAGAAGAAAACTAAAGGACTTAAGGACTTAAGATCTAAAAACATTTAAGAAAGGGAAAAATAAGGTGCAAAACCAATATGATGATAGTAAACAAAAGGGAAAAGGAATACGACAGAGAAGGGAAGCTGGTAAGGCAGAGGCTAGAAGAAGGGGGTAGAAAGGTTTGTTGGGAGAAGAAAGAAAGGGAAAAGGTGGAGAAAAGCTACAATGTTTTGAAATTAAATGAAAAAAGAAATTTTTATGGATAATGGATAAAGTATAATTTTTTTTTTTTAAAAAAAAGATTTTGCAAGGTACATAAGATGAGATGGTAGTATTGTAATGACTTAAGAGTTGATAAGAGATTAAAATGTTAAAATGTTTAAAAATGATTGGCTTTAAAACTTAATAATAGGGGAGGTTTAGAATATTGTTTTAATTAAAGAGTTTAATAAGACTATGGTATTGATGTTATTATAAAATTTTTATTATAGTATCTTTTTTAATATTTGGATTTATTGTCTAATTATGTACTTAATTATGTTGGATGTATTAGTTAGATAGAATGTACCAAGCAAAGTCGGATTGGGTATTAGATATTATTTTAAAGATTAATTTGATTAACTTAGGGGAGATAGAAAGGCATCATACTCTGATTAATGATTTCAGGAGAAACTTATTTTCTTTTTTTTTTATAAGGAATGAGACAAAGGGATGATAAAAAATGGACAAAAGATATAAATATAATGATTCAAGCTAAGATGATTAATTAAGATAGAAGTTGTTATGGTTGAAGCTGAAGTATTCAAGAAGACATAATTACTTTCAAGATTTTTTTTGTTTTGTGTTGTGTATATGTCTATTATAGTTACAAACTGTGGCATTTAGAATACTATTAACTAAGTCAAAAAGAAACAGATGAAATGCTATTGAATAAGTAGAGAAGTAAAGAAATTGAATAAGAGTCTCAACCAGAAAAAGGTTTTAATGAATAATGATAATTTGTGTGTTTTAAAAATTAATAAAACCCTTCTCCCACAGTATTCCACTTTTACTGCATTATCTATTATAGTTACATGTGGCATTTATACTATTGTCAAATTGCTTGTAGTTTTATAGGTCTCAAAGTTTTAAACCCTGTACATTCATTTAAGTTAATAATTTTACTTTATGTTATTCTTTTTGTTAATTTGTACTTCAGAAGGACTGTTATGTAAACAGTTTTATGCTGGCCTATAATCAAAGCAAACAATTAAATGAAATCAATTGAAATTATAATTAAAGAGTGTCATTCATAAGTTTAGTTCTGTATCTTAACAGAGATCTTTTGGTGACTGACTCAAACAAAAATCTGCTAGGAGTGCCCTTCAAGTATGTACATATGTGTTTCTACCCACTTTTCCTCATGGTATTCTTCCCACCATTTTCCACACTTGTTCACTTCAAAATCAACAAAATATTTCAAATATTGTTGAAAGTCAGCAAACACAATCAGGGGCCAAGTTAAAAGTTTAAAACTAAATTTATATCAGAGTTGCAATTCTTAATTTACTAATCCATGGTAAAGTTTAACTGACCTCAGTAGGTTGTTCCTTTGGCCAGATTCGCCTACAATTATTTTTCACCTTTTACGATTTGGAGGTACATAATACAAAAATATATATATGCAGGAGTAAAAAACAAACAAAATCTTTCTATCCTTATTTATATTCCACCTCTCATTCAGGAGCTCAACGTGGCACATATTTTACACTCCCTATTTTTTTTCATAGCAGTCCTCTGAGGTAGATTGGATTAAGACAATAGGATCCTGCCAAAGAACTCAAATTAACTTCCATGGCTGAGGGTGGACTAGAACCTGAATCTCTCCATTCCTAGACTGATGTTTTTAGTATTCTACACACTGGGTCTAAGGTTACATTATTAATTTCTACTTTTCTGTTATCTTGCCTCTCCACTCTTTGTTCAAACTCCAAGATATTTAACAAATACATAACAGAAACAAAGAATTATGAGGGCTTCGGGATTCTTTACTGGGGTTTTAGTTATGGACATATATTACCCTGTTTATGTTTTCTCTAATATTGCAAGTTCTGCCTACGCATCTATTTAACTATGTATATTTATTCATTTTTCACTATACAGGTAATCCTCAACTTGCAACCATTTGTTTAGCAACTGTTTGGAGTTACAACAGCACTGAAAAAATGATTTACAACCACTTCTTCCACTTACAACTCTTATGTTCCCATGATCAAAATTTGGGTGTTCGGCAACCTGCATATATTTATGATGGTTGCAGCCTCCTGGGCAAAGGTGGTATTCAGCCAGTTTTGACAGGTCCTGGAGAACTGGTAATGGAAATTTTGAGTAGTTCGGAGAACCAGTAAATACCACATCTGGTTGGCCCCATCCCCATCTATTTGCTGCCTCCTGAGTCCAAGCTGGAGCCCAAGCTGGGTTTTCTTTTGTTGCCCTGCACAGGAAAATGGAGCTGAAAAGCAGGTTAGTGGGGTGGGGAGGGAATGGGGATTTTACAGTATCCTTCCCCTGCCACACCCAGTAAGCCACACCACACCCACAAAGCCATGCCCACAGAACCAGTAGTAAAAAAATTGAATACCACCCCTACTGTCCTGTAGTCATGGGATCACCACCTGTACTTTCCCAGTGGCTTCCAACAAGCAAAGTCAATGAGGAAAGCCACATTTGCTTAATGACAGCTTGATTCACTCAACTATGTGATTGATTCACTTAACAACAGTAGCAAAAAAGGTCGTAAAATGGTCCATAACTCAATTAAGCCTTGCTTAGCAACAGAAATTCTGATCCAATTGTGGTCATAAGTGAAGGATTACTTATAAAACTACTACAAAGTCCTTTCAACAGAAAAGTATTCAATGTATTCAGCTGCAAGTAATTTTTTCCCAAGTATAGCCTCATTGAGGAAAATAGATTTAACAGCACTATGGAAAATGCTTTCATTTCCTCATCTATTGCCCAAGGTAAGCTCATGTTTGAAAATACACGGACCTATGTAAAAGTCAAAGTAGATATGAAATGCTTCTGGAAAACACAACCTGTTCTATGAGATTACAAGCATTACTTATTGCTTTTGCAACTGTTCTTAAACATAGTGAAACCGGATCTTTAAAAAAAATTAGGGAAGAAGTGACCTGGCATCAGGTGCACAGGAGAAAGCTTTTTTTTTTTTTTTTTTTGCTGATCAACCATATTTCCTTAAGGAAAGGATATTCTTTTTTGCAATTGTGTTTTGTTCATTGGTAAAATACTATTTAAATACCACCCATAAATTTAAGACAGAATTACTCCAGTGCAGAGGAATTAAAATTGATGTTTTGAAATTAATAACAGTCTCTCTACATTACTTCACTATAACTGCCTCTCAGAATGGTAATTAAATTTAAGCATTTGTAAACTGTAGAGAATTACTTGTATTTTGAACCAAGAGTACCACAAGGTAGTTCTATATGTTCCAGATTTACATTTTAAACTTTTTAGACACAGAACTAGATGGGTTTTTTTTAAGTGACCAGTTCTCATTCCTCAAATACAAAGTAAAGACCTTTAATAAGCAACCAGTACTTTAGACTTTCCAATCTGCTTCTATAGTGCGTGGGATGAAATTGTAACAGCTGTTGTACTTGCCAGGACTGTTCTAGGTGATTCTGCTAGGCTTTGCCTGTAGGCTACTAGTTTACTTGATAATTTTTCTCCCTGATAATACCTCTGTGCACCTGACATCGGCCTGAGGCCCTAAGCAATTTTTATTCTCCAAGCTTCCAGGGAAAAAATAGAAATTATTAGGTTAGGTTAAGAATAAATAATGGAGCTCAAGGCAATTTACAATGGGAATATCATTAATCTACACTATGGAATAGATGAGGCTGAGAGATAGCAATGGGCCTAAAATCAACCAGTAAGTTTCTCTGGCTGAAGTGACTTGAGCCTGGATTTTCCCAATTCTAGAACATTTTAACCACTTTTCCAGTCTCTGAAAGATCCAATATAGCTCAACAAAATATAGTTAAATAGATGTCATCAACACAATTCCATGATTCAGATAGATGCAGACTTCAGTTTCAATTCTACCCATGTTGCCATTGCTATTTTGGTGAACACTGTTACTTTCTATCAATTGCACAGCATTACTAAAAGGCTATCTTACCGATTCTCACACTGTTTTCCTTGTATCTTATTCTAACCAGTTCTCCAGCTATAGTCAGGTGGATACTGTTCTTAGGCCTAAATCCTGAAAGCTCTGAATGAAAGCCAGCTTGCTTAAGGTCTGAACTTCAGGAGAGCCATAAGGGATGGAGGAGGGCTCCACCGATTTGTGGGGGTGCCACGTGAGGTAGCAGGTAGCAAACTGGAAGCCTATGGAGTGGAAATGTTGCAGGCAAAGGGTTGGCAACCCAGCACTGGTTGTGGATGCCCGGGTCCATCAAGGCTTAGCCATCATCTCTCATGAACCAAAGAAACAGGGTTTCTGAACCATCGCCAGCTCTTCTCCAATGCATCCCCGAACCCAATAAGCCCCAGAGCGGCGGAGAAAGAGATCCTGTTGCGACCCTAGCCGAAAATGTCCCCGCCGACGACACCCGGCGGCTCGCTTCTGATAAGATGTCCTGGCCGACCAGCCCTCCGCCAAAGCCCCCTCGAAGGCCTCCCCACCCCCGTCGCCACCTGCCCCGGGCGCCTCTGCTGTAATAAAGCAGCGACCTGGGCCGGGTTGCTTTTTGCAAGCCGCTCACCTGGGTCTTAGTGGTGAGCTGGATCACCGCCTTCCTGAAGTTGAGCTTGGAGTCGGCGTTACCCATCCTCCCGCACCAGGATCCGGGTCCGCTTCCCTTCCCTTCCCTGCTCCTGCCTTGCTCTCTCCCTCGCCGGCGGTCGCTCACTGCGGCGGTAGCCTTGCCCTCCTTTTCCTTCTCTGCCGCCGCCCGTCCGGCTTAATCTCCGTCGTCCTCGCCCCCTCTGCCGGACGCGATGGGCTCCATCAGCGCTGCTCCGTCCACCTGCTCCCTGCAGGCTAGCTGGTCTCCTCCCGCTCGTCAAAGGCAGCTGAGGCTATTCCCGGCGCTGATCCCGCCTTTCCTGATCGTCAGAGGCGCGGCTCCGCCTCTCTTTCGCTCAGTTACACGACAGCCGTCTCCTTCCCCCGCCACGGCTCCAGGGAGCCACCGGCTGGTTACTCCCTGCTGGCTGATCGGTGGGTCCAGCGCTGTTTCTCCTCCTCCTCTCTCTCCACCGGTGGAGGCGTCTCTTCGTCCCCCTCAACGCCGGGCGAGCAGCCCACAGCCGCCTCGTTTGAATCCGGCCCCCACCCGTCTCTGATTCGGCCTGTCGCTTTTCCTCTCGCTGCCTGCCTCTCCGCGGCTCGTTAGTCGGAAATCCGTTTTTAGAAGCGAGTCAGCTCAGGTCGGCAGGGAGGGAAACGCAGTTCTACAAAGTCCCTTCTTCCCCACATTTTTCTTGGCTGCTTGCCCTTGAAATAGACCCTTAAGTATTTCCTCCTTTTAAGCACACTTGCTTTGTACTTTTAACGATGCTTATTCATGGAGGTTTCTTTTCTTTTATGTATACTGAGAGTATTTGCACCAAGACAAATTCCTCGTGTGACCAACGACACTTGGCCAATAAAGAATTCTATTCTATTCTATTCTATTCATATCCCATCTCTTGCTCTTCTCTCCTCCCATTCTTCCAACCACTACCACACCCTGAGAGGTAGGTAGAACTGGGCTGAGAGAAGGTTGTCTACCCACAAAGTGATCTTACAATGCTGGGTGTGGCTTTGAAGCTAGGTCTCTGCAGGGTCAGTGTAAACCCTCATCTTTTTTTTTTTAAATGATGCTACCTTTCTATTCACACTAACTCCATAAACTTTATCCAGAGTGGGTCTCTAATAAGACCTCAGTAATTTACAGGAGAGTCTCTCACACACAAACAAGCATTTTTTGTATTTGACAATGACAATATGGCAATAAAATAACTCGTTTCCCTGCCTTAATTATGCTCAAAATTTGCCAAGCGAGACAGCTTCCCCACTGTACCTCGAGAAGTTAGGTCTGTAAAATGATCCCTCACTTCCTTTCATTAGCCTCTCCTTGACATCATTTATTTATTGCTTCATGCCTTCTCCTTCCCTCCCAACAGCACAATATTAGATGAGGACACTTTAAAACCTTATTCTCCTTTATAATTCTCTCTCCATGTGCTTATGCATAATCTGGATTGTTAACATGAAGAAAGTTTTTCCCCTTTTAAATATTTAAATACTAATTATTAAAGGTCATAACTTTAACTGTAAACATATATTAGCAACTTGGTTGCAGTTCTAATTTCCTTAACAGAAGAACTATAAATGGAACTTTCTTGTATGTGTGTGTAGGGTCCCACTGCAGAATATAAAATTAAAAATGGTAATTTATAACTTGCCTTTTCTCAACAAAAGTACTCAAAGTGGCTAATAATATGCAAATAAATTAACAATGTTATTAAATATTAAAACTCATCAATTAAAAATCTCATTTAATAAAATCTCATTAACTAGAAATGAATGGCAGCCCTTCTCAGGTTGAAATTTATATTAACAATAAGTTAGCCTAGTAAGACACTGAAATCTTGAATAAAAATTGTAACAAGAAAGACTATAGGAATGCCTCGGCTTCCTTGATGGTGACTTTAGCTTTCTTAGTCTTTGGCTTTGTGTAATGAGGAAAAAACTACCTTTCTATGAAAATGGGTCAATGTGCACCTGGATCTTAGCTATTGAGTTACTAGCCAGTTTATCAGTATGAAAATTCTTTCTTACATTGGCACTGAGCATATGTACTCTAATCCCTGCCAGACAACTATAAGCACCCAACAAAATTTACTGCCTTCCTTGAACTATACAGCTAAAATCAGATGATTTCCCACCAACTAAGTTCATTAGGATTTATAGTTAGCTCTAGGGACTGTTGAAACTACAAACTATGGATTTTGGCCATTATATGAATTTTGGGGGATGTACAATAAATATTTTTGAGGATTCAGTCAAGTAACAGTGTCAATTCATAAAATATTTCTCTGGTCTTTTTAGAGTTGCCAAAAGAAAGGTGTGGGGGGGGGAGCAGTATAGTGGCTTGCAAAACCGAAACTGCATTCCATAAATGTTTTCAAAGATAGTAACTAGGTGACCAAAGTTTCTGCCTCTCAAAATTCTAACTGGAGAGCATGATTGATGACTCTTGGCTATGGATGTGTCCTATTGGAGAATATGAATTACGATACACCCAGGGGGTGAGGGGAAAACCAGGGTCAAGGGTGACAATGAATTATGTGTCTCAGAGTCGGCTACACCCAGGCAATGCCGGCATGTTACCTCCCAATAAATTGGAAGTTTGGCTCAAGACTCATTATTTAAATGGGGGTAACTGCCGGAATCCTGACAAACAGACTGTTAACACGAGATTTGCTGCCTTTGTCAAGATAAAAAAAAATGTGGGAATTTCAGCAATTAGCTTGGGACGAAAACTAAACCAATTCAGAAAAACACTATCCAATAAAATCAGAGATGAGCTAACTATACACAAGACACAATGATGCATTAATTCAAATCCGCTTGAACAGAGAACATGGTGATTATTTTGTCTCTTGATGGCTTTGTTGGATTGTATGGATAGGCATCACTAACCACTGTTATATTTTTCCTGCTTCCAGCTTCCAGGCAAGGTTTAAAACTTTAAATGATCAGAGACTTCAGAAACACCTTCACTGTTATGTAAAATACTACGGTAGCAAGACAATTGACCTGAAATTGTACCTATGGCTGAATTCACTTCTACTCAGTTGGCAGCTAAAACTCCCAATAATATGCCTGTTATCCATATCTACTGCCAATTGTGTATGGCTCTTTCCAATTACAAAATATTTTTTGTTTTCTCTAAGAATGTTAGACTGTCAGTACTTGCTGAAGGATCAGCTACCTCATGCAAGCCTTCCTCAGGTGTGGGATGCTACCGGTTCTGCCCGGCTCTATAGAACCGGTAGCCCTGAAGAGCAGCAGACACAGAACTGCTGTTTGGCCCATCTGCCCACCTGGGCTGTTACCTGACCTTTATTTCCTGCTTTTTCAACCTCAGCTGCTTTGCGCAGCACAGTTGAGGTTGAAAAAGCAGTAAATAAGTGCTTTTTCAAACGCTATGCACCCACGCGCGCTTATCAGCTGTCCGGGCGGCACAGCTTATGGTGTAATACACACGCGCACAGCGTGTAGTAACACCGGTTGAATCCCACCCTTGGCCTTCCTACAAATGATCTTGTGATCATCACTGCCAGGATGACCAACATCAGTGATGCGTATTATACCTAGCTTTTCCCCAGAATTTCCCCTCCATGTGACCATCTAAGATAAATGCCTAGGTTGTTAGATCATTCTCTGTGACAGCATTAATCAGGTCTATGGCTTTTTATTTGCAATTTCCAGGCATATTGAAAATGCACCCTATTTTCCACCGATTCCTTCCGGTCCTAGAATGACCTCCTCTACTCATTCCCACATCTTGGTGAAGGGAAGGAAGCATTTGTAATATAGCGTGTTTTAGATTATTGAGTTCTTTTGGAAGGCCACCTAAACATAAAACATTTTGGGAAGATAATATACAATCATCATGTAAATTGTCTCCTTTCACAGTTCCGTTCCAAGACTCTCTCAGCTGCAAGCTGCCCAACTGGCTGTGCAATAAAGCTTCTGCACCTAGTTCTGACCCTGAGCATTAAGCAATGAAGTGGACGAAAAGAGAAGACTTATCTTTCCTTTATCTCAAGTCAGGAAGGGAGAGAAGTGGAAAGTTCTGAAACGGGGGAGTTTTTAAGAAAATTGCAGAGATGGAAACAGTGCCCCCATTCCTGCTGGCTTGACTGAGGAGGTCTGAAAGGGGCAAGATGGAACCTGGAGAAGGGAACAGAATGAAGGTTGATGCTGGAACCAGTGGTTCTTCAAGCAGAGGTGGCCATTGTATTATGTATGCAACAACCGCTCTGCTTCAGAGCCAAGTATCATGCCAAGAATCCATTAATGGGAATAAGAGGAAAAAAGGCCACTATGTTTAGAACACTACGGTACATTTCTCACCATTACACTTGCAATCATCTATTTTGTGTAGCTTTATTCTTGACTTCATTACTTAACAATAAAGATTTTAATCTAGTCTAGAATTGTCTTTTGGGATTAAATTAAACCATGAAGTATCTAATTCATGATTTATAACTGAGTCAGCAAAGTCAATTTAAAATTTGTTAAAATTAAGTAGGCATACTTTTGAAGTGGTTTTGAGGTTGAAAACTTTGAGGGAACATGTGCCTCTTGGGTATCAGTCAGAGGTGGTATTCAGCAGGTTCTGACCAGTTCTGGAGAACCGGTAGTAGAAATTTTGAGTAGTTTGGAGAACCGGCAAATACCACCTCTGACTGGAGATTTTACAGTATCCTTCCCCTGCCACGCCCAGCAAGCCACACCCACAGAACCGGTAGTAAAAAAAATTGAATCCCACCACTGGTATCAGTTATATATCTCTATCCTAGATCTTAGGGTTACTTATTCTCATTTTTTAAAATTATTTACTTTTGCCCTTCATTGTAATTCTTAAAATAAGTCTCAGCTGCATCATCCAGCAGTACCATACCTCATTAAATGCTTCATACTGAAATAATGGGATGATCCAGAACAATGAAAAAGCTTTTTATCCAATACCAAACATTTCTGCATTGCATTCAAACGACATTTGAATAAAAGTACTTTTAACACTTTCAAAGATTCCCACAGATCAGGTTCCAGTATAGACATAATGTAGGACCAAATTTGAAATGCGAATTTTATGTATTAAAGGAAAGCAAATCATGTCTCACAAGTCAATGAAAATAGACACCAAATTGGGGAAGATTTTGTATGCCTGAATAAGTAAGTCTACCTGCAAACCTCTCAGGATTAAAGCTGTTTAGCCTACTCTGAGTTAGTTATACCCTATTCTCATTCATAGTTGAACTATCATGCGTGAATCCAAACTTTCTCTCACTCATACAATGATTTTCTCATTTCACTCCCAACCCATGAATGAAGCAGCCTACAGCTATCCTTAGTCTTTTTCCCATTATGCCAATACTATTCCATAATAAGTGCAAGGTGTGAAAAAAGAAATCTGTTATGCTTTACAGTACAACCTGTTATCTTGAAGATGCTAAATTATCTATTTCAGATATGTTCATAGGCATATTTTTGGAGTTTTAGGAACCACAGATGTTCCTTTAGGGTCATTTATTGAGAAATAAACCACCTTTCTCAATGCTGTTGTAACTTTGAACAGTCACTAAATGAACTCTTATAAATCAAGGACTACCTGTATTGCAGGTGGCTGTTGAGATTATAAAATGAAGAAAGATCCTATTAATTCTGCCATGAGTTCTTGGAGGGAAGGCAGGATATAAAATAAATTCAATAAGTAGCAAATAATGAGAAGTGGATCCTGTCTTCAAGGCTAAGGACAAAAAAAAAACAGACACCAAAAAATCATTTGACAGAAGAATGAAGAAGTAGATTAGTTTGATATTATAACAGTTAGAGCAGGGGTGTCAAACTCGATTTCTTCGAGGGCAAGATCACCATTCTCCTCCATGGGCCAGCTTGGGGGGTGGGGGAGATGGCCTGGACAGTCTCCTGAAGCACTTGTTCTGACCCAGGCTTTGTCTAAATTAAGGAAACACAAGCTGAGTGAAAAATCAAACCTTTTTAAATGTGATCCTGGGAATTCATTGCATTCCCAGCCAAAAGTCATTAGACACAATTCTCTGAGATAAGCTCACGCCTTCAGGGCTGTAGAAGGCTGCCAAGAAACAGTAGTCCACTTAATTAGAATATATACCAACAGAAGTTCCAGCAAAGACAAACCAGAGTTTGCAAGGCTTCAATGAGGAATCAGTATCCAATGAACTTCTTTGCTTCCTGCAAAGAGCAGGTCCCCAAGGACTGACTTTTATCCCTGATGGGAGGGGCAATCACCTCCCAGCCTTACTCCCGAGTCGCCCCTGCTGCTTCAGCTGCTCTCTTCTAGCAGCCCTGCGCACCTGTGCACTGGGAACAGGCTTCCCGGGGTCCTCTGCTTCGCTACAGCCAGACTCCAAAGGCAGCACCCCCCTCTCAGATGGTCCTGGCCCCATCCCTGCATCAGATGCAGGACCCTCGTCCAAGTCCTCACCAGACTCCCTGACTGGTTCCCTTTCATCCTCACTGTCCAATACCTCTGTTGTCTACATCGGCTGCCAGCGAACCACAACAGCACTTTGCTGGCCAAAACAGCCCCGTTTTGGCCAGCAAAGTGCTTCAGGAAGCCATCCAGGCGGGAAAACAGGCCATGTGGGGGCCGCATAAGGCCCCACCCCACCCCATTTTGGCTACCAGAGGCACCACGGGATGGTCCTGTTGTTTCCAGGATGGCCCAATGGGCCAGATTTAAGCAACTTGCAGGCCACATCCAGCCAGCAGGCCTTGAGTTTGACACCCGAGTTAGAGGCATCATTCTGCAATCACAGTCCAACTGAAAGTAGCCAAGTCTCCCATTTGTAATTTATTGATGTTTTTTTTTTCCTTACAAAAAGGCTTTGAAATAGAAAAAGACATAAGATTTGCACAATGCCTTCTGTTTGATGGTGCTAGGATCCTCTGCCTGGCTCAGGCCAAACTAGGCTTTCCCATGCCAAGAAAGATGCCATTGTTCTTGTGACTAGTAGTAAAGGACAGAAAATTCATTCCAGTTATTGCTTTCTTCAGGTTAGTTAATAAGTGGGAGGGGTTTTATTGTTGTTTTTGGCCTCACAAGCAAAATGAAAAAAAGAAACCGAAAAAAAGCTTCTGTAATAAAAAGATGAAGAAATATGTTGCTCTACTTGTTAGGGTCATTTATAAAAGGCTAAGAGAGACTTAGCTTTTGCTAAATTTCAAGTAGGTATGAGATTAAAAACAAAGATATGAAGTTCCCAATTAAGAACACTTTCAAGCCAAATATTTGCGGTTTAGGTAGGTTGCTTGGCAAAAATATGAAGCCAAATAAATCTCTGGGGATAATTCTGCTGATCCATAAGGGAAGCACGACAGTGTAGTTGGCTGACCTGGACCCATAGCTTGTGTTTGATTTGTAAAAGAAAAGGAACTTCCTAGTTATTGAGTAAACGGGAGTTACCCCGGAGAATGAAGCTCTCTAGCCCTACATACAGTATTTATTCTACAATACTCGCAACGACGACACTCTTTTGTGTGAGTTGAAAAAAATACAAAAAAAGTCAGACGCTCACGCTCGGGCCCTCGACAAACGCGACACTCCCATCTTATTTGTTTATTCTGTGCCGCCATCTATTATTTGTCTTTTCAATTGCAAAAAAATAAATGTCCTTTCAATTTAGCCATTACCAAAACCATCGGGGCTGTTTTTTAGTCGGGCAGTTCTTTTACGGCGGTAGTAGTAATAGTGATGATTTCCCCAAGGAATAACAATGGCGAAGAAATCCACCAGCAAGCGGCCCAAGCGATCTCTGGAATGGCACCGCTCGCTCTTTCTCAGGTACGCGTCCTGTGCGTATAAAAGCAGCTTTCAACTAGTGGGCAAATGTCCCCCCGAGAAAAACGCTCCCCGCCTGGCACCGTTAGGGACTCCGCCCTTGCTCTTCAGATCCTGCCGGAATGCAAGCCACAAATCCACCTAGTCGCTAAAATGCGTCTAGAATTCCTCCGATGAAAGAACCGGAGTCGGGGGGGCTGGGGGGTGGAGAGACAAGGAGGGAGGTCTGTCGTCCTCCCTTCCCGCCTCCTTCCCGCTCCCCTCCTGCTTCCACGTCTTTTGGCATGGATTTTCTTGCAGCAGTTCCGTGCTAGAGGTCCCCACCGAGCTGTACAAGTCGGAAAAGGCTGCATTAGGAAGCTTGCTCTTTCTTTTGTGCATCACTCAGTGAACTCGCTGCAAGAACCCTGCAGCATTCAGGTCCGGATTTCTATCCGTAACAAAGAGGCAGCACCTGCCCTCTCTTTTCAAGAAAACGAGGAGGACGAGAAAGGAGGAACGAAATCCGTGCGCCGCCTCCTTGCTCTCTTCCTTTCTCCTTGGCAGAAAGCAGACGAAAAGAGACGGAAGGTGATGCAGACAGAGAAGAAAAATTGGGGGGCTTTGAGGGCACCGCTACAGCAGCACTGATTACAACTGAACATCTGCAAAGCCATTGTTTGGGCCTCAGGAATCCCGGGATCTGCCCCTGTGGTTCATCTTTGCCGATTCCCGCCTTGAAGTCTGGCGACCGATCGCTTCCTGCCCTCACCAGCGTCGTCGGTCTCTTGGAAAGGATCCTCTTGGTCTCCTCCTCCCTCCGTTTTCCTCCCATCCCTTGATTCTCTCTCACTCTGCAGTAGTCCACAGTATTATCTTTGGGAGGTCAGCCTTTCTTTGCTTGCAGCTCAATTTTGGATGTTTGCGGAGTAGAGTTCATGCTAAGCGCCGACAGGATGGATGAGTTTCAGAGTGAGGAGGAGGAACCATGGTATGGCCAGCAAGACTTGGAACAAGGTAAGGAAATGTAAAAAGCATGAGCACCCCCAACTAGGGTGCGCTTCACGCAGGGGACGGCCTGAGTCATGACCCAGCAGATCCTGACAAGAGGAGAAGAAAGCTAGATTTTTTTTAAAGCTTCTCATCTTTCTTTCTGGATGACCTCTTTTGCAGCATCTCAGGGGAATTTAAAGTCATCAAATTGCATATGTAGCCATTCACACTGGGCCCTGGGACAACTTCAAATTAAAATACCTGTATAGACCCAGAGGAAGATTTGCTTTGCACTTGTTACTCTAATAGGCTAAAACTGATTTAGATGTTTAGGGCTCATAGGGTTTGTCCCATGCAGAAAGTCTTAAAACACCTGGCTGATTTATGTCCAATTAGCTTACTCATCCTGCTAAACTTACTTAGTTGCTATGGTGTCAGTTGTAGACTGTTTTAATCAGAGACATCTAACCAGGAAGAATTAGGTTTTCAATTGCAAATAATCCAACAGTAAATGAGCCAACGTTTTTAAAAAAGATAATTTGTAAAATGCAGCAAAACATTGTATTGCTTGTTTCCAGCAGTATTT
Organism: Notechis scutatus; assembly: GCF_049901735.1. Classification (NCBI taxonomy): domain Eukaryota; kingdom Metazoa; phylum Chordata; class Lepidosauria; order Squamata; family Elapidae; genus Notechis; species Notechis scutatus. The sequence continues at coordinate 112,143,770 of NC_142010.1, read as the reverse complement.
TTCAATGAGTCACAGCAAATTCTACATATCATTTTGCTAAGACATAAAAGTTTTACCAACTTGGGTAATATCACACGGAATTTGAAAATTAATAAGTATTCAGACCATAACTTTTTGCAGCAATTACAAAATTCTGGCTTTGTATTTATCTAATTCATATTAGATATCGTCATTATTATGGTTGGATGTGCACTCAGCCAGATGTTTAAATTATTTGGCATTTTTGTACACCTATCTAGTCATTCTTTAAGGGCCTAGGGATAGGCAGATGTTGTTTGATGGTAATAAAGCTATCGTCTCAGGATTATTATTATTACATTTCCTAGAGGATTTTTTAGGGAAAATTGTTTAAAATATTGATAAGAAATAAAATACATTTTAATTAAGTGCTGTATGCTACCCTTAGTTTCATGTGAGATGAGCATCTATATAAATACAATTAGGTTTATAATATAGGTTTAACTTTATATTAATTATTGGTCAGTTGTCTTTATTATAGAGAAAGGATCATAGCTTGAGACTTTTGTGTCACACTAATTTAAGCATATCCTAAACACTGAATCTTAAATCTAGTCAGATTATGATCTTATTCAAGGATTATCATTTGTTCCTTGTTGTTTGCATATATTCAAAATCCTAAAAGGAAAGATAAAACTTCATCCTCCAAGAAACTTGATTAAGGTAAGAACACATGAAATTATGCAAGTTGGCCTATTTCTTGAGTCAGCAGTAGTAAATTTGTTCTACAGCAGTGAGACAACCAAGAGATCTGCTTGATGACTATAAATGGAAACTTTTGCAGTACTGTGCTCTAATAATTCTGCATTATCATTTGAACAAGAAGTAAAATTGTGCAATATGAAGATAGGTTCTTGTATGGTACTATTTGGAGAGCTAGCACATCTTTAAATGTAAAAGTGAATATGTGCTGAAGTGGTTAAATTGGTAATACGCCAACTGCAGCCTTAGTGGAAGGTCAGACACACAGGTTTGCCCTGTATCTTGCAGGGGTATCATGGCAGCATATCAGGTTAATAAACTGTAAAAATAAATGACAAACAAGTTTTAAAAATGTAGTGTTCATAGTAAGTACTAAAAACATAAATAATTTCCTTAAAGTCAATCTCAGTTTTGCTGACCATGGAAATATTCATAAACAGTATTGAAAACAAAAATGGAATTATTTTACAAACAGTTTTTTGCAGGATTTTCATTTTATGGTCTAATCCACGGGCTTGATATTTTCCGATGCTCTGCTAAGGCTAAGCAACTGTGAAGCAGGACCAATTTTGCTTAACTTTTTGACATCAGCCAAGAAACCAATGCAGAATAAATTTTCGGATTACATGGTAGGATTGCATGATGCACAAAGCTGTCATGTATTAAGACTATTGTACTACATGGAGCTGCATTGAGCCTGGCTAAAACTGAAACATTGATCCCCATTGTAGTGTTGTCATTTTTTGTGGGAAGTGTGGAGGCTGGTATGATGCAATATGGTTATTAGTTATGCACTATAAAAGGAATCTAGATGCTTTCTCCATGAAGGAAAAGCAAAATTTGGCAGGGTCTCTGCTCTTCAAATTAAATGCTTTCACTGCTAAAAGCAAAATACTTTTAGAACAATGAATGTTTTGTGAACTCATCTGTAAAGAGTATATTATTGCTGCTTTTCTAGTTCAGTTAATGATTTTTAAATATAAACACTTTCCATAAGTAATAGAAGCTAACCTAAAGGGTTACACAGACTAACTGCCTCTTATTGTACTGAACTATATCTGGTGGCAAAAGTATATAATATTTATAATACTTATTTGCATTTTCTTTGCTGGTTAAGCTATTGTAGTTTGAATATTCTTATGCTTGTCCCAATGAACATGTAATACCAATTTTATGCTGCTTTTTATTTTTCTGGTTTCATAAATTACATTACTTTCCTAAAAACACTTATGTACACTTAGTTCCCTCTTCATCTTTCCTTGTAGCAGACTGGACAAATTAAAAATTTGATATGAATAAAATAAATTAACTTATAAAAATTTGATAGTTGATGCAAAAAGCAGAACATTGCTGTTTCATCTTATAATTTCAGTGATGTCAGTCATAATAATGAAAACATTTCTGTCTCATATTTTTGACAGATTATATGGATGGTATTGTATTAAAAAAAAAAAACCTTTCCCAAATAGATGTCCTCTAAATTGTGTTGTAATGTGATTTGCATTATCTCCAACCAGCAGGGTCAAAAAATTCTATAGGCTCTAAGCTTGGGTGAAATTGACATTAAGAGGAATGCAATTCCAAGACAGTTTCACAAAGCCTTTGGTATGGCCTCCAAAAGATACTGTTGAATTATCTTTAATACAAGAGGAAGGGGATATTAAATAAGGAAAAATCCATGAACTGTCTAAATTTACTACAGTCAACAGCAAAATATTGTGGGAGATGAAAACATTTGGAATAAGAATGGTTTTCCGGGGCTTCTTCCAGTTCTTCGGTTCTCTGGTTCTGCAGATGTGTTTTCCATAGATAATATTACTCGTTTATTTTTACGCAAGGGACATGTGAATTACTTCTTTGCATAGGATTAGATTCTTTTCAGATTTAAATCCAGTGAATATGGGTAATGAAGGATCAACAAAAATGGGCTTATTTTGTTTCTACTGGTAAATTCTCTCTCTTCTTTATACTGTACTTCTTTCATTGTTAAAAAAACAACAGCTGGAGATAGTGCTATAACAGCTGATTTAAACAGTACCAATAATTACTGTATTTTCTGAGTTTTGACTGAACAGTAATGCGTCCATTCAAACACAAACTACAGCCTGTAGAAAGAAATAGTTTGTTGAAATGTGTATTTTCATATATGTAATCATTCCTTCACGTTCCTATTTGCTGAAGAAAGGCATTCTGGGATCGAAGTATTGCTCCTTGCTCATTTCAGGAAGTACTATGATTAGAATGCATGAACATGGGAAGAACTACGGAGGGAAGTGGCGACAGTGAGCTGTGTTTCTGACAGCTGGAAGATGATGATGTGGCTCTTTTGACATAATCCAGCAGCTTTCTAAGGAATGCTTGCTAAGAGTTGTCAAGGGGGAAGAGAATTAGGAAATTTAACTGTGAAGAATCAAATAACATTTTCTAAACCTTTGCATCTTGTGAGGTTCACAATGAACTTTTCTTTAAAATGAATTGCAGTTGGAAGCCAAAACCACTTGGCTCTTGCTGGGATTTGATAGTTGCGTTCAAGAGCATGACACACACATCTCCTTTTATAATCTATTTCTATATATTGTAGCCCGCTCAGTGCCAGCCACCTTTGAAGACTTCGTGTGCTTTGTTCACTATTTCATTCTCACAGCAACCTTGTGAAATGGATTAGGCTGGCACAATACAATTGTTCCAGATTTACCAAGACAGCATATTTTAATTCCTTATACATAATTATACAGATTACTTAGCACAATCTTGATCAGATCTGCACAATATACAGCCCCACCAAGCAACTTTGTATAACCAAGCCAGCATTTCTTCAAAACTCAATAAATCCATTGCCACCCCACCACTACCCCCCAAAAAACATGCTGCCAATCTCTTCCAGGCCTCACTAATATCCCCCCGCTCTATCATCATTCTGCCACTAGTCATCCAGCAGTTAGGCGTGCCAGGTATTGTCGCCCATGAATATTTGCAAATAAAAATGTTCACTGTTGCTCTTTTAAGTTGTCCGGGTCTGGTTTAGATCATCATATAAGTTCTGTTTCATCTAGCGATGAAAAAGTTAGTTGCATTGCGGCAAAAATATGTGAAGGCTCTGAATTATTTTTCCTCAAGATGTTTTTATTTCATTTTCTGAAAATAGAAAATATTTTGAAATAGTTAAAAAATGCCCTCCAATGAAATACTTATTTAGAATAATAAATACCATAAAACCAAATTTCATATGTGCTATCCTTTCTTTCTCCCAGGTATTTTCTGTTCGTTTGTACTAGGAAAAGATTTAACTGGCTATCCAGGTCCTCCTGTCCTGTACACGTAGGAGAAGCAGGGCAGTGCCCTTCTCCAGCGCAATAGTCAGGTGCATTTCTGTGCAACCAGCTTGGAGAAGGAAAATTCCAAAGAAAGAATTTAGTCATTAATTTGCTTGTAGCTTTGTCTAGCAATAGCACTTATACTTATATAACGTTTCACAGTGCTTTACAGCCCTCCCTAAGCGGTTTATAGAGTCAGCGTATTGCCCCCAACAATCTGAGTCTAGTGCTTGTGCATATGCAAGGTCAGAGGTGGTATTCAGGTTCTGGAGAACCGGTAACAGAAATTTTGAGTAGTTCAGAGAACTGGCAGATACCATCTCCAACTGGCCCTGGTCCCGTCCCCATCTATTCTCTGCCTCCCAGCTGATCGGCTGGGTCTTCTTTTGTTGCCCTGCACAGGAGAATGGAGCTGGAAAGCAGGTTAGTGGGGTGGGGAGGGAATGGAGATTTTTCCCCTGCCACGCCCACCAAGCCACACCCACAGAACCGGTAGTAAAAAAATAAATAAATCCCAGCACTGTGCAAGATCCAGAGTATTTCTTCTAAATAACTTTTTATGTGTGCCCATCCTGTTCACAAACTTTATCATTTTGGTTGTCTCCCAATTGATGTGATGGAGCAGGTTCAATGATTCCTAGCTGTGAAGTATGAATGTTGAATCCTTAATCTTTGGTGTACTATTTTCATTTTAAGTTATACAAAGCCACATTTCCTTTCATGAAACAGCCGTTCGATGGATGCAAAATCTTTCAAATGAAAAATGCTTCAAGCTTGAAATGGACTATTCTGACATCACAGGCACAATTCAGAAGTGGTTCCAACATTAGCAAACGTGTTTCAGTCTTGAAATGGGCCAACATTAAAATTAAATGGTTTGATTAATTTGCTATGGGCCTTAAGACTATTGAAATATTTGCAGGTTTAAAAAGTTTTGAAAAAAGCAAGAACTTAACACCTCTGGATTTTTACTGCATTTCAGTGATAAGAGTTCAGGGGAATGCTACTTAAAATACAGAAGGGCCATTTGGAAGCCTTAGCTTGCCTTTCCTAAATATTTCTACTCTTCAAATGTATGGATCACATTGTCTGATTGTAAATAAATATTGTTGACATAGTCTTACATCACAAATGTATTGGTGATTCTGGAAAATTAATGTTAGTCTATTGTTGCAAAGACAAGTGGAAATTTATTATGCATTCAAATCAGATTAAACATTTTTTTAATTGAAAAAGCTTCTAGAATAAACCAGAAGCAGAAGTCAAAAAGCTAGCTACTTCACTTGAAAAAAAATAGTCAGAAATATATTAGGCATAAGGATTTCCTTACTCCTGGGTTAGTAAGGCCAAAATAAAGATTCTAATCTCTGTTTAAGGGGGGTAGAAGGAGCTGAAGTATGAAAGATGTGAATCAGTATTGGATTATGTATCATCTCAGTTTTATGCTGGGAATCCTGCTCACTACACATGGTAGTTATCAAAATAAACTTAATCAACACAAGGAAAATTACTAGTAATAGAGATTTCAAAGAAGGTGCTAAACAGTATTAGAAAATTTTCTTACTAGAGTTCAGCAATAAGGAAAATACTTTTATGAAGATCCTTTTCTACATTTAATGATAAAGAATCGATTCTAAGGTGGAAAGCCTGCTACAGCAAAAAGACCACTGGGTTTCAATATTTTAAATTTTCTCTTTGGAAACTTAAGGACAAAATTATGAACACAGTTTAGGGTTACGAAGGCTTTTATATTATGCATTGAACATGCAGTTTTTGTACCCAATAGCAGGATCTAGGGAAAGTGATTTCCTAGGATTTGTTACCATTAATGGAAAATTTCACATGGTTGGATATAACTGATACTTATTAAACTGCAGAACCTATCATTAGCCTTGGAGGTGGATTAGGGCCTCTCAGCCAAATCAGTAACAGCATCATATACTATGAGAGGCAGTGATCATTAAATGTATAGTAACTGAATAAATTATAGTAAAAGGTATGAAAGAAATCAGATTTGCTCTAGAGAGGAACAAAAGTGCTTAAAGATAATAATAAACAGTACAGAAAAAGAACCATATCTTTTAAGTCATGAAAAGACAATATTTGATTTACAAAAGATAGAATAGTGCAATAATAAATTTGTAAAATAAATGTACATTAAATCTGAAAGGGAAGGAAAGTTATAAAATGTGTTATTCAGTAGTTTGACTTGACAACCCACTAGATATCATTTCTTTAATTTCCCTTTTAAAAATCTCTTGTCCTTCCCATTTGATTATTATCCTCAGTTTATTTACATTACTTTTTTAGTTATCTGTCCTTGCTGTCTGTGGAACTCAGTAGTTGGACAGTTTTCCCATGCCTCTGCTGTCTTTTGCTTTTCAGCTTTCTTGTATTTTTAGTGTGTAATCCAAACAGCCATTTTGTTCCCTGTAGTTTCTTTCTGCATTTCAGTATATTTTTGCTTGTCTCCTTTTTAATGGTCACAGATTTCAATCTAACCATTAATTCTGTTCATTATCTTTGCCACATCATCAAATGTGGTATCAAATGTGAGTTATATTTTGTAGCTTTGGTTATTATATTTGTCTTCTTAAGTTTGCTTTTTTTCCAAAACAAAGTTAATATTTAACCCTAGATCTTGGTTTTGACCTGCATCTTTGCTTGCACAATGCATGCTACATTTGATTTAGTTGTTATACATCCATTGATCTCCATGTGTAAAGCCATCAATTATTGTTGGAAGAAGGAATTTGTTGTAAACATTGATTTTTCTAGACAGTGCTATTAGTCTTTCATTTCATATACCAAGACAAAATCCAAATGTTGATTTACTTTCAATTTTGGCACTAATTCTTCTCTAATTAGCATATGCCTTTTAAAAATACCAATAGTGTTGTGTCACCAAGATGTAGAAATTGTCATAAAGATATTTTAACTTCCTGTTTTTCCCCTATGTGAGTGGTGCATAGACTTAAATCCCTATAATATTGAATTGTTTACTTCAGACTAGAATAGAGATAGTTTCATTCTTTGTGGGGTGATAAATGATTACCTTAATTACACGTTGGAGAATGGTCATATAGAAAAATCATTATTAAAACTTTATTTAGTGTGCAGCTAAGCTATTAGGTAATGGTTAAAATAGATCAAATAAATGCACAGTTGCAAGCTTTATTAAGCACAATTAATTTATTTATGTTTTATTTAAGTTGCCTCAGAAATGAACTGAATATGACAAATGTTTCAGGTCACCCAGAGCTATTTCAGTAACCATGACAACTTGGTTCCTGGACTGTTGCCATTTTGTTCCATTCTGAATTTATGAATTCTCAGTTCATGCTTTCTTATTGTGCTGCTGTCTGCCTTCCTCATTCTTCTGACATAATATTGTATGTCTCTTTTGTGAAAAGGCAAGCTGATAAAGTTCCTTTACCAGATTTTATAAGCTCTAGCAAGAATAAATATTTATTCTGAAAGTGCCTATATGATGTAGCAGTCCCTCATTCCTGTTCTACTTTTCTGTCTTCCTTTCTTTAAATCAAGAAGTCTTCAATTTTCCATTTCATCTGGCTCAAGGAACAATGGTCGCATGAAGTAAAGAATAAGCAGAACCTTATGCCTGAATTGACATAAAATCTTGGTTTATTCAGAAGTGATAACCCTGGTTTTCAATCTAGATGCAGTTGTGTCAGTGTCTTTATGGTAACTCAAAATGGGGAAGACTATACAAGGCTTGTTCTATTTTGGCTTTTCCATATAATAATGAACATTGAAATTACCGTGGTAAAGAAGACAAGCTACAAATTAGAACTTAAAGAATTGCATTTTAGAAAACGTGGGGGAAGACTATTGTTGTCTCCATAACTTTATGTTGAACATATCCAATGAATGGGATGTAATAGCAGAAAGATTAAGAATAGTCTACTTTTTCATTTATTGTATTGTAATATTTTTGGTTTTCCACACTATATAACACAGTAACTTATATCGTTATTTGTAAGCATAGCCTGTGAACTCAGATTTTAAAAACCATGGTTAATGGCTTGGTAAGATTCACAGAACATAATCATATCAATTTCTTTAACAAACAATAACTAAAGCAAATCTAGTTTAGTGTGATGTTTGAACCTAGCCAATAATATGCATGCAAAATCTCTGGATATTAAAAAAAAAACCTAATATATTAAAACAAACCTTCAATTATTCAGGACCTATGCAGTTTCTAACCACCTAATTCTAATATGATCTAGTATTTATTTTGAGACCCATTCTTGAGTGATTGCCATAATCAGATATTATTTTTTTGGTGGGGGGGGGGGTTGTTTTCTGTTGCCCCTTTTCCTTGTATTTCACCCAAGGTTAAGTCAGCACCAGCCCAATTGGATTTCAGGAGAACCACCAAGACTTGGTTCTGCAACAACTTCAGCAATAGATAGTATTTTTTGCACAGTGGATGATTGTTGCTGATGCCATTGTTTGGTTTTTTTGCTTGGTGCATTAAAGGACAGAAAGATTTATTCTTACTGCTTTATGGATTTATTTATGTTTACTTTTTAATTTCTATTTTTATGTTTATATTATTTGTAAACCATATACAGTCTTTTTGAAAATGTTGATCCAGTAATAAATTAATAAACATTTAAATAGACATTTTAAAATGGAAACTTTACTTTGTCTTTCAATGAAGTATTACTCAGTTATAGGGGGGAAAAATCTTAAATTATATTTCACCATAATTTGTCTATTTTTACCTCCTGTAACTCCTACAGTAACATTGCTGGATTGGTTTTAAAATCCTGATGCTAAAATCCTGGGTTTCCTAATCCACTTAATGTAACCCCAATCCCAGCAGATTAAATTAGATGCCATATGATGAATAGAGAGGGTTACGAGTAATGTAATCCTCAGAAATACAGGAAAAACTCTTTTCTACCTTACTGAATCAGCAAGAATACTTCTATGTTGATACCTAGCAGTTACCAATCAAATTCCCACCCTATAACAACATCCTTATTTTATTCATTTGATTTTCTGCAAAGAACAAAACAAAACCCAACTACATCTATGCCTGGAAAAAATGTCAAGCTTTTTATCCTTGAAAGACCTGAAACCCAAGAAATGGAAGGCATCGTGAGAAGAAGGTTCTGCCAAGGGGAAATGGATCACAGGTTCCACAGTGCTGTTTTTTCTTGTAGTCTCGGTGCAATTTAATTCTGACTTTGCTCTTGTATATATTGGACATTGTGAGATTTCAGGTTGGTTTCAAACTAGTATAAAGGCTTTATGTGAAAAAGCTCTTAGTTTTATATTTCTGTTACCCTTTTCAATTGAATTATTGCACTGTGTTATATATAGAATTACAGGTATAGGTAGTTCAAAAACTTCAGTTAATCCAAAGGAGAAGGTATTTCAAGAACCCTATCCTTTAATATATCTGCCTAGCTATTCGGTCTTCTTTGCAGATACAGTATTTTTCTACACGGACCACTAAAGAAGGGCTACTGTACAAGTTATTTGGCTCTGCTTTGGAATGCTCTCCCATAATCACATTAATATCAGGAAAGCTATTTTTCCTTCAGGGATTTCTGAATGTTTCTATCAGCTTAATTTTAAGTACCTAGCCTACCTTGGGATAGTTGAATTTAAATTTCCTGCGTAATTTATTTATTGTGTGTTATTATTTTTCAAGACACAGGGGGTTAATGTTAGAAAATTCAAGTATTTTATGTAATGTTGTAATTTGGATGGAGACTTTGGTTATGGAATATAGCAGGAATATAAAACTAATTAATACTGTTTCTCTTTAACTCATTTTTGTTATGTTGGCAGTCTCCTGAGCACACTTAGAAAATTGGAAGTGCCTGTATATCTTTTTAGCAGTAATTATCACTCTGTTACTATGGCCCATTCAAATAATACAATTGGCAGCCAGAGTTTTCACATATTATTATTGCAATTAACATTAAATTGGCTCTTAACAATTCATTCTGTGCTATAGTATTCAAAACTGGAGATCAGATTTCTAGAGAATAACCAACAAATAAAAGTTCAAAAATACCAAACTCCTAAGACAGGCTTTGGAAATTATATGGTGCTTTCTGAGAAGTCTTTGCCTATAAAGGAAAATCAAGTAAAACTGACCTTCTAATAATGTACTTTTGTTTTTGTACACCATTGCCTCTTGTCTGCAATGTACATAAGTTTACCACAATTCACCTTTCCTTTTTAATACCTGCTCCAAATTTTCTAAAGTTGTTATCAATAGATTTATAAGTGTGTGTGTGTAAAAGGAAAGGTATGTTAATTCTGAAACCTGAACCATATAAGTATGGGGAATGAAGCAGATGGAAAGAAGTGGGGCACCTATCTCCTTTTACTATAGCAACCGACTCCAAATAATAGCTACCCAACACCAGTAGCTTGTTAAATTCAGATATACCCAAGTAAGAGGCAGTGATTCAATTAGCACCTCAGTGGTAGCACTATCCCCTTCTGCTTCCCACCAGGGTGGGATAATTAAGACATTTCCCTGTAGCCATATTGCCCTGAGAGAGTTGTCATTTAAATGGGCAGCTGCATTTGAAAGTCTCTGTTCCACCTGAGACAGCCAATATTCCAATCTTCTCTCATTGCAATGACAAAATGATGATCAAACAGAAGTAAAGGCAGCTGGGAAGACTTGGTGAAATTGCTGATGAGGATAAGAAAGGGACAAAAAGGATTGGACAGTTGTTGTAAAAAACTATAAACCCAACTTCTCGAAGTGTTTTATAAGCTACAAGGCATTCTGGGTTAATTAACCAATGTAGAAAGCAGTTGAGGAAGTTATAGGACAATATAACAAAAAAAAAAGATTAAAGCTTACTTTCTAGGCTGCACTTAGTGTTGTATGATATACCATCATATAACATCTTGTTATCAGTTTTTAGTTTTGTTGTCATAATAATCAAGACAGAATAGAATAACAATTATTGACAAAAACTACGTCTACGCATGAAGGTTCTAAATTACTGATTTATTGCTAAAGCCTATGCACAGGAATCTTAGATACACCTGGACAGGATTAGATGTGGGTCAGTAGCAATCAAGAGGGAGTTGGACTTCATTCTTTTGTGGCTACATAAGGATTCTAAATGCTGCCTCATTTAACTCCTCCCCCTAGCTCTGCCAGTCTATCCTACAACTATAAACTTAACACAACAGTCAAAATAAATAGAATGACTTTAAAATGAGTCAGTTTACATAACATTTGGCCTAGCAAGTTAAATGCTAACTAGAACAATTGCAGTTTGACTAAGTAGCAAGATTATGAGAGAGGAAGTTGAATAAATCTCTTTAGAAATGGGATAACTATAGTTTGTCTGTGGCTACATGTCCATGTGTCAGCCACTTGACAAGAAGGAAGAATGGCAAGTTAATTTCTTAAAAGGTTGAGCCAAAAGTTTATAACTATCAAAGACAATTGTTGGTTTTTTTACCATACATAATGAAGAATCTCACAAATACTATATTAACTGTCTGTGTTTTCAGGTTAAATCAAAGGAGCTCACTTTTTAAAAACCCTTTAGACTGGGCCTCTCACATCTTCAGCTTCTTCTTCATAAGGCTGTGAAGTAATAGCAGATTGCCATGATCATACTCTTATTCCAGATGGCTTAATATCAGCAAAGTAGGATCATTTTGGATCCCTTGAAGGCATTGGATGTATTTATTTATTTATAAAATGTATTAAATAAATTATATTTATTTATTTATAAAATTTATAGACTAGCCATCTAACCTCAGGGTAAACTTGAATGCTTTTCCTGATATTGTGTATCTTTCTGTAGAGGTCACAAGGTATGTTATAAAGCACATGTTGCTAGTTCTACTGTTCTAGTCATATCCTCCTCATTTTTCTTGTTACTATGGAATTTATATGCCACTCTTCAGGACATCTTCTCTGAGCGACTAAGAATTATAATATGAAATTAGGATAGCAGAAATACAATTAGCACTACTGATTTGTAATTTCCACCAGAGCAAGATAATTAGAACAATTTGCCCTTCAGCTGAGCTGTGAAATAAATAAATCATAAGTAACCTTAAATCACTCATAAATATGTATGCTGAACCAAACAAAATATTTCTATCGGGGAAAAAATCATATTGGAGAAAAATGATTCAGTTATATAAGAGGCTTAAAAACACTTCTAGTCTGCAAGAATTAGAGAGAAAATAAGTGTGGCTTTTATCTTAAGATTCTTTGGAATTAAAAGAATTATTATAATTAAACAAGTTACTTTTAATAATGTAATGTCAGATGTTTACTGATTTTACTTTTGAAGTTTGGTACAGCTTTCAGTGGCAGCTTTGGATCTTGAGTAGCTGCTTTGGGTCTTGAAAAAATGGATTAAGAATATTTAAACAAAGTCAACCTTACCAGCATTGCATATGGTATATTCCAAATCATTTAAAATAAAAGCCCTTTATGTATGTTTTGTCTGCTTTTCAGACTTGCACTTAGCAGCCGAATTAGGAAAGACACTTCTGGAGCGCAACAAAGAACTGGAAGATTCTCTGCAGCAAATGTATACCACTAATGAGGAACAAGTGCAAGAGATAGAGGTACTGTCAACAGGGATGTATAACTCAAATGACCCATTTATGCTTCAAGTGTACATTAAGCTCTGCTTTGAAAATATATGTAAATATTTGGGTAGGATTTAATTTAGGATAGTCAAATTATCAGTATCCTCAAAGATGTATGATTAGAGAGAGGGTGAGATGAAAGTTGCTGAAGCAAAGCTGGATTAAGCTCTGGAAGAACAGAGCATAAGGGTTCCATGACAAAGTGTTTTGTCACTATCCATCAACACCCTCTGTCCCCCCAGCTCATCCTAAGCAGAAACTTTAATGTGGGTTGTTTTGAGCTAGTCAGGTTCTCTATTTTTTTCTTTTTTACCCAAGAAAATGTTAGAAAGAAATTGTATAAAATGATGCTTCTCAACCTCACCAACTTAAGATGTGCTGGCTGGAAAATTCTGGGAGGTGAACTCCATACATCTTAAGATTACTGAGATTGACAAGCACTGATAAAAGATTCATAACACACTCTGTGGGATAATTCTCGATAAACAGGATAATTTGATCTGGGAAAACCCTAAAAGAGAAAAAATGTGTTGAAAGTGACCAGCCCTGATTGGGGAAATGGAGGGGGGGAAATCCCTCGTGTATCTCTCTTGGAGAGGAAGTTGAGAAGCATCTTGGAATACTTCTGACAGTTTCATCATGTCGCTGTCTTTTCTAGTCTCATGATGCAGAGTAGTTTTTTAAAATGGTGGAAAGAATTCCAGAAGGCATTTTCTGCTGCTTTAAAGGGATTTAAATCGGTGTGTCTTATTTGATTATCTGTATGAATGTTCATAATTAAATGTAAGAGGTGGAGAAGGGAAGATACAATGAGGCTTTCAAGATGAGGTCAGCCCTTTGACACAGGTCAGTACAGGAAACAGATTCCTCAAGAAAGACTGAAGCTCAATTTTGTGGAGAAAAGCTAGAACACAAGAATCCTGACTGGATTTCCCCTTCCCTCTGTCTTATACCCCAGGGAGGGAGTTAAAGTAGAGTCAACTTGAGTTACTTTCTAATATTGTCTTCATTTTTCAGGCTTAAAACATATTTTTTTAACTGTCGCCAACATACTTTCTCCTAAGTCGTCCCTCCACAGATTCTACTTTTTGTGTGAAACAAAATATATTATTTTTTAGATAGATTGTCCCATTTGCTTGTTTGTATAATTGCTTAGGCTATCCCAAAATGGATGTCTGATTAAAGACACGTTTTTAGACATTAAAAAAGTTGTAATTGATTTGCCTCCCATTTAATTATGCTATTCTTAAAGAGATTGGATTGGTTTGGCTGCACTTATTTTTGTTTTTCTTTCTAGTATTTGACAAAACAGCTGGAAATGTTGCGGCATATGAATGAACAGCATGCTAAAGTTTATGAACAGCTGGATTTAACAGCACGGGATCTAGAATTGGCCAATCAGAAGCTTGTGCTAGAGAGCAAGGCATCCCAGCAGAAGATACAATGGTAATCATTTGTCTGATAGGTCTAAGTTTTGGTGTTTTTTGTTTTGCTATCCCCAAAAGATCAGATCTTTTTCATTCCTAGTCATGGATAGGAAAATACAACCCCCTCTTCCCAGAGTTTAATCATAAAGTAAAAAAGAATTTAAAGTCTATTAAAGACCAAATGATTGACATCTTTACACAGACATTGGCAATACCCCTCTTGTCCTTACAGCATGTCTTGCTGCGTTTCCTGAATTTGCATATAGCTAGTCAATCAGGGGAAAAATGCAAAAATGGCAGTCAATCAACACCCTTCCTCTGGATTTGCCATTTCTTCTGCGCATTTGCTTGGGGGCAAGCAGGGGTGGGGGGGATGCTATAATGCCTTGGGTTCAAGTGAGAAGTGCACCTCTCAGGAATGAGTAAGTGGAAGGAAGTGGGGGTTCCCACTGCTTCAGAGCAGTTATCTTGCAGTTTTCTCTGTAGTGACAGCTGAACAAAGGTAATTTATTCAGCTCACAAAGACTTTGAAAAGCTCCATCATATCGTGGGGCCCACGGATATCATGTTTGTCTTGGGTATGTCAAAAATTGAAAGGTAGAGGTTGCATTGCTGGCAGATAGTGGAAAGAGTATTCAGATCTGAGTGAGGGGTTTTGTTTTCCAATCTTTAGAAAGATCAAGCTATTGTATTTCCCAGCTTCTAAATGATAAAAACTGCTGATTTCAGAAATAATAGGAGGAAGTTTTGTAGTCAGATTCCCTCCTGAAAACAATGTATGCAAGGTAGCATTTGCCCCTAAGTATCGTGGCAGAGAGATACATAGACATGTTCTCTTTTGAGAGGACCTATTATAAATAAAAATATAGTTAGCCAACTTCCCTACAAGGAAAGAATTGGATTTGATGGACATGTGAATATAGGTGACTTCTCTTACCCCATGTGGGTTTTTTTTGGGGGGGGGGAGGGGCTTTTCACTACCACAGTGCTATTGTTCATTGTTTCCTGAAGGGTAGTTTTAAAGTGTTTCCAAATGAAAATGCTAACACATAAATTCCCAATGGAAAACAGTATTGATTGTGTCCTCTATACCATCTCATGTTTCCAGGGTAGGATTTATAGCATGGAAAAAGCAAGTGTTTGAAAATGTATTGTGAGGGGGAAGGGATGTGTGAGAAAGATCTATTCTGTTCATAACACAACATCAACTTCAATGATTTAGCACTTCTGACAAAAATAGGCAGATAGAAACATAGTTATTCCTTTTTTTAATGCTTCTTTAAATATTTGGGGAAAAGCATACATAATTAGTATTGAGGGAGAAAAGAAACAGAAAAGCTGACAGCATAGTTAACTGGTTCTAATACAGGCTTACCTCCCTGAGAATGTAATTGCAATTTACAGGCCAGAATTGTTGAAGTGTAAAAATTTAGTTGAAGGGCACATATACATATTCTCCAGAGATGGTACTGCATATAATTATAGCTTGGAGGAAAGCAAAGGTATATGAATAGTATAACAATTTCTTCATGTTATGTCTGTATTTTATTCTATATAATTTAGGGCTCAGCTTTTTGTTTCATTTCTTTTCCATCAATCCTGAATTTATTTACAGCCTGACAGAAACTATTGAAGGACTACAAAATCAAGTTGACGAGCTACAAAAACAAGTGGAAGAACTGCAAAGCTTAGACCAGCTGCGTGTCCGCCGAGAAAAAAGAGAAAGGCGTCGAACAATCCACACATTTCCATGTCTCAAGGAACTATGCTCAAGTCCCAGGTATTTTGGACAGGGAAAATAGTACTTCATTTTTGTTAAATATCTCTACTTGGCCATCTGTTAATTTTAACTTTGTGTGGACCTTTACCTCTGTCTTTTTCCTTCCCAGCCATTTGCGCAATAATTGTGGAGATAGTTGTTTCCCAATTTGGAGCCATTCAGAATGTTCTCAAATCTCCATTTGTTATATCAGAAATCAATGCATCATTGAACTGAACTCTAATTTGTTTTTTTTTAAAGACTTCAATAATGAATTTTTTAAATTTAACAATTTGTTTTTATTCCCAGACTGTAAATGTTCGGGTAGCAGAAAACTGATACAAGAAAATACATATTTAAACAGTGGGCTTAACAATTATTAAACTTCCTGTAGTGCCCTTTGAGAAGTTCTCATTAGGATTGTTTATATGTAGAAATCTCTGAGGCAACTGAACTTCAATTTCAGATGAAGCAAACCTGAAGTTCATTTCCCTCCCTGAAACAATTAAATTGGCATTTGAGATGAAAACAAGGGCACCTGCCATGTGCAGGGGCAACAGTGCAGAACAGAGGCTTTAGATTATTATTTTTTTATGTAAGATCTCCCTAATTTAGGCAAATAGAAGAGGCTGCTTCGAAGTAGGCTACACTGTGCTCCAGTGATTGTTTCATCTGATGCCAGCAGGGCCAAATGGATGGAAATAATTACTTCAAGAAGTTACTATCCCTAGTATCAGTTTAAAACATTCCTCACTATCGCCTGAGTATTAGTTTCAGTGTGCATTGCACATACATAGAACCGACTGAGTTCCTCTCACACTTGGAAACTCCTCCATTTGGACACACAATTACAGAATAATAAGAATATACACATCTCTACATCCTTTACTTCATTACCAACTGAAGGTCAGAGATCTCATTCACTGTCAACACTAATCGCAATTCAGTCACCTTTGAAAGATTTCTTCAGTGTCCCATCTGGTTCTAGCAGAAACAGTTGAACAATCAATGAACCAATCAATAAACATAATTCATGGAGTTCTGGCAAACATCTTTACTGTTGTCATTAGGTTCTAAAATAATTATAGGCAAAATCATAATTATCCATATAAAAATACCCTTATCATACCTTTGATATGTTTTACCCAAGGTGTCCTCAGGCTACGTATAACTTTATAAAATTTGCATTTTATAGATAACTGGTTTGTAACAATTAAGTGGGGGTTTCACTGCCCTCTTTCTCGTCCATATATGAATGAGAGATGGGAGAGTCTGGTATTGCTCACTCCTTTCCCATCTACAAGCTTTTTTCAATTAATGACTGTGCCACAAATTGTTTATTAAGAGTCAAGGAAGAATATATGCTGAATTAAACCAGATATGATTAATTCAGCACTTTTTTATATCTATCCTCCCACTAACTGGACAGATTCAAAGGCACCCAAAGTTAAAATTTCTGAGGGAAATTGGCCGGTGCTCATAGTTACTTATTTTGTATCTCTCCATTGTCAAGTCATTGCACCAGTTTTTGGGAAGGCTGGACAGCACATCAGAAAATCAAAACAAGGTTCAAAAAGTATTGCCAGTATTGTTAGATTTGTGTATTTGATGTGAGACAGTTAAATATTGTACGGTGCCCAGAACACACAAGGGGCATAGTGTCCTTTTGGTTATAGATGATAGAAATAATTGTTCTTCCACTTAGTCTCTATCCAATTCTTTATGGAAATGAAACTTAAAATCCATAGCTTCCTATTTAAATCAAATAGCTTCCTGTTTAATTCCTCCTTTCTCCTTATCTTTTTCAACACATTTCAAATTTATACTCTTAAGTGAAATTGTCATTAATAGAGATAGCACCATATAAAGAAAAAGCAAGTAACGTTCATGGGCATATTCCTGCAGCCTGTTACCAAATGTACTATATTAATTTCCTTTAGGAATTAAATTAAATTGAACATTACCTGGTATAACTGAATCCTGGTTCAAGATTAAACTTCAGAGTGTTTCCAAGCATTAGATTCTTAATCAAAAGCCATTGTGCACTATTCTGTCTTCTGCTCATTATTCAATTTTTCTCAAGATTTAAAAATTCCACAAGAATTACTGAGAGAAAAGAGGGGAAGGCAACAAAAGGAGGATGGTTTTAATATGGTACAGGTGTTGGACTAGGACAATGGAGATCCACATTCAAGTCCAGCTTTCGCCATGGAAACTCCCCAGATCAATTTGAGCCAGTCCCTTTCTCCTCAATCCTACCTATCCCAGCAGTGTTGGTTGAGGGGGGCAAAATTAAGAGAAATCCTTGTATAAACTGCTCTGAACTCCTGCAGAAAAGTCAGATATAAATTTAACAGAAAAATAAAATATGGGCTTTCTCTTTGTCACATTTGTAGACCATCTGTAAAAATCTGGTCTGAATTTCATGAATTACTCAATGAGAACCCAGATTGTATGAATCTTAGGGATAATGGAGAAATTGAATAAGCAGGTTCTTTTCCTTCTTCGTTTTAGTACTGTATTGGTAATGATCCACCTGCCAGTAAGGATCAGTGTAGTTCCATTGTAGTCACAATGAAAGAGTAGCTCTTGTTACTACAGAAGCACACTGTATTAAGAACTACAGGGTCTCAGTCACTTCAGGGTATATCAGAATTCTCCTGTTTTAACACTAGGGTATATCTCTAGGCAACCCAGCTGGAAGAAAGGTGTAGTTTTCTAGAAATAATTTTGTAGCCTTTCACTCTTCCTGTGCAAGTTAAAACTGGTGTTTGAATAAGAAAGACATAAGATTTTAGACATCAGCCGCTGTCAGGGCTCATTTGTATGATTTCAGAAAGTATATTAATCCCACCCACCACCGCCATCTCAAATGAGAACACTGGTATTCAGGATGTAAGAGAAGCATTATTTCCGATAATGTTATATGTAGGCAGTCCTCGACTTATCACCACAGTTGGGACTAGGATTTTTATTGCTAGTCAATAAAATTAACAATAGTTATTGGTTACTAAGTGGCTATTAAGTGAATCATGTCTGATTTCATGTCCTTTCAGCCATGGTTGTTAAGCAAATCACTGTGGTTGTTAAGTGAATCATGCAGTCATTAAATTAATCATATTGACTTGGCTTATTGGAAGCTAGCTGGTAAGGGTACAAATGGTGATTACATGGCCCTGGGATGCTGCAACAATCGTAAATATATGCTGGTTGCCAAGTGCCCAAATTTTGATTATGTAACCATGAGATGCTATGATTGTAAATATGAGGACCACTGTAAATCACTTTTTTCAATGTTGTTGTAACTTAAAATGGTCACTTAACAAATGGTTGTAAGACAAGGACTACCTTCATACAGATTTACTTTCTGAATCTTGGATATGTAATAAACAGAATTTTGGTGAGATTACATATTTGAATATCCTTTGTGAAAAATATGTAAGTACATATAGAAAGCTAGCAGCTCAGAAGTACATATCTATTGTATTGGGGTATGAAATGTAATAACCTTAAGGCCAACTATGTGGCTCTCCAGAAGTGGCTCACTAGACACTTCACTAGAATGATAATGCTATCTACCCATGGATCCTGTGTTAACTTGCCAACCATATTGTCTTTTTAATATTAGATATGAGGATGCATTCCAGATCCACAGCTCTTCCATGGAGTTCAGCCAGATGCCCTTGGAACGAGAGAATGAGCGACTGCAAGCCATGGTAAATTCTCTCCGGTCCCAAGTTATCCAGGAGAAACAGCGAAAAGAAAGAGTGGAGAGAGAATATACATCAGTCATTCAGGAGTACTCAGATCTTGAGCAACGAGTTTGTGAGATGGAAAGTTGCAAATTGCGCATTAAAGAATTGGAAACTGAATTACTGGAACTCCAACAAATGAAACAAGTCAAGAAATATCTCCTCAGTAGAGAGGACAACCTATCAGAAACACTTCTGGAGCCGTTAAACAATGCTCCTGAAGCTGACTACATAGACCTTTCTGAGGAAGATGGTAGGAAAAATCATGACTCCTCCATGGCAGCTTCTCCAAACCATCCTGTCCGGAAAAGCTGTAGCGACACAGCCCTTAATGCCATTGTAACCAAGGATGCTGTGAGCCGCCATGAAGGCAATTATACACTCCATGCCAACAATGTACGGAAAAGGGGAATGTCAATCCTGAGGGAAGTGGATGAACAATACCATGCCCTGCTGGAAAAGTATGAGGAGCTTCTCAGCAAGTGCCGTCAGCATAAGGACAGTGTACGTCATGCTGGTGTACAAACCTCTCGCCCCATCTCCCGTGACAGCTCCTTTAGAGACTTCCGGGGGGAGGGTTATGAACTGGAAGAGCTCAAAACAATGGAGAAGAGCCTTAGCAAACATGTGGAAGCCGTAGACAAACGACTAGAGCAAAGTCAGCCAGAATATAAAGCTCTGTTTAAGGAAATCTTCTCTCGAATCCAGAAGACAAAAGCAGATATCAATGCCACCAAGGTGAAAAAGAAGACTAGCAAGTGAATCTTCCCTCTTCACTTGCACCTTCAGCCCAATATTGTTTTTAGCCCAGGAAAAATTGCCTGGCTTTCTGCCTTTGTGCTCTGAAAGCTTCTTATATTGATAGCTTGCACAGAAAGGGAGCCTGTTTGGAGTGCCTGAAAATCAGCAAGAATCGAAGTCACATTCTTTAAGCTGGTACTCCAAGCTGTTTGGCTCCCTGAATCTGCTGCAAAATCTATATGTTGTAGTTGTAGTTGGTATCAAAAGATTTTATGAGGATTTCTTCACATCCTGCAGCAGCCAGAACGCCTAAATAGGAAATTGGGCCAACTAACCACAGCTTCACCTGTTGCCACAGCCGCTGTTCACTTTCCTGCATGGAACATGGCATCAAGATTAGATTCCTTATGATGACTTGGAGTGTCTGAAATATAATTTTAAAAAATTAGTTTCCAAAAGCAACTCCTGAAATGCAACCTTTCCCTATACTATATTTCCGTTTTGTTTCTTTCAGTTAAGAACCCATGGAATCTGACCCATCATCAGTGAGACTTTTAAATGGACCGCTCCCTTTTCTGAAGGGAAATACGTTCTTCCTGTTTAAGCCATTATTTTATTGGTCACATTTTTCAATATTTACAATGCAAGTTCATTGCAACTGGAAAAACTTGAAGAGAAGTGTCAGATTGATTAATGTCTTCATCAGGCATACCTAATTGTTCTGATCATCTAATGTGCAGAACAAAGTAAACATAGGATGTATATTTCCTCCAGTATTTATTTCAGTAAGTTGTCTTCACTCATTCCGTGATTTTCCAGAAGCCAAACAAATAAGTGCTATTACTGACTTGGGGAGAGAGCTCCATCTTTAGTTAGGTGTTGGTTTTTCAAGCCTTGTTGCTCAAATGATTACCCTTATTATCTTCTGTGACCTGCTCCTAAGGTATAATTTGCATGCCTTGCAAAACGTGAATAGGGGTGATTTATACATTGCATATTTATACACAAAGCTTTCTCTCTCCAGTCTCAGGAATCATCACTATCCATTACATTAAAATTAAATATTGGGCTATTTTAGATACACCGTAATAAATGATAGGAATTCCTGCACATATGCTTAACAGTATTACATTTCAATAATGTTTAGGGTACACTTACATACGATTATTGACTTAGCAAGCAGCACTATACTTGAAGAAATGTTGGATCCTTTTGGATATATCTGAATAAAATCCAAAGTTTTTGTTGTTTCTTTGGAATTATAACATAAAATGATATTTCAATGTGCTATATTATGTTCAGCATATTACCTTCTTGTTCTTTCATCTTTAAACACTGTTGTGTGATTTTTCTTACCATGATCCTTAGACAATATTCTTTAGTGGTCAACATTGCCAAGTTTCACCAAGGAGATGGAGGTTCACAGATTTTTCTAATCATTTGTGCTTCTTGTCATACGTCTGCATTTCATCCCGCTATATATGTCCAGTTTTTATATCCAATGTCATGAACCCAGTAAATAGAAGTTTAAGACGGTAGTTGTGTGGGAAGTCAACTGTGAAGTCAAAGAGAGTGAGCATCTCCAATCTTGTGTCACTGGATTGTCATTTCATTTGCTATATTCTTGCCATGAAAAACTTTGAGTCCTTGTGCTTAGCCAAGTGGAGTCACTTTTGAAATACATGGAAGTATTTTTGAGTTAGCCTATCCAGGGGCTATTCTTTTGAATTGGTTCTTCTACTAAATGCTCAGACCTCTTCTGTACCCTGGATATGGTCCAAACGAGCCATACCCATGATTGTGGCTACCACTTTGGTAACCATATACAAACCTTCATGCCTTACAATAAAAAAATCAGTAATTTGTAAAAATAACAAAAGAAGTTGGTTCTCTCAAAACATTTACTTTGCTCTGTCGCCATCATAGCTGTGGCATTTTAATTTTCCTTTACTACCTTTTTACTAAGGGACTTCTGAATTTATATTTGTTCTAAAAAGTAAAGCTGTTTGTTGCATCAGTATTTTGGGTGGGAAAGGGCCATTGCAATCTTGGTTTTGAAAACTGTTAATGTGCAAACCAGCGTCTTGTTTGTGTAGCATACTTAAAATTAATATATTTAAAAATGCTTTATTCTGTTCTTAAATAAAAAAAGAAATACCAGTACTATGAATGTTGAATTTTCCTGCACATTATATATATTTGTTAACATTTAACAAATAGGCTTGAATCTTTTACCTTCATTTAGACCATGAACATGTATTAGGCATAAAGAGGAGGGGGGGAACACACCAGGAAATAGTACTGTTGCTGTTTTCATAATAGGTATTTCTTTCAGCTACTGAACAAAAAGAAAGCATCTTACATTGTAGACTTTCTGAATGCTCCAATGATTTGAATTACGTATTTTTAATCTCTTTGCAAAAATCAGTTCTGAAAAAAGAAACAGCTGCAATATACTGTGAGATGAGCAAAATATTTATAACTTATCTTTGACCAAAAGGAATATTGGCATTAAGTGAAACTACTGAATAAGATACACACACATAGAGAAAACTAATAGGTGGTTGGTTTTTTTGGTTTTCTATTTCCTTCAGTGGAGACACTTTGATTTTAGAAAAGGAAAGCTTACATATAAAGTTATAAATACCTTCAACTAGTTCAGAAATGACAAAACAATGTTCTGTGTGTATATCATAAGCTTTTTATCTATATTCTTTAAAGTCCCCTTTTCACTACCGTATATACTCGAGTATAAGTCGACCCGAATATAAGCCGAGGCACCTAATTTTACTACAAAAAACTGGGAAAACTTATTGACTCGAGTATAAGCCTAGGGTGGGAAATGCAGCAGCTACTGGTAAATTTCAAAAATAAAAATAGATACCAATAAAAACTTTCACTAGGACAGTTGAGAATAAGTTTGATGTTCACAATTTCCTCTTTGAAAGAGACCAGTAAATAGGGAACAAGAAGATGAAGAAAAAGAAGTGTGTTTTTTCACACTTTTCACACTGCAGTGAACAAAAATGGCATCGTAGGAACAGGCTTATTCTCAGTCCAAAGGTTTTTTTTGTGATTTCTTCCCTGATTTAAGGGAAATTTGGGAAACGATCTCACTATCATGAAAGGTTTAATTGATTCACTAACCCAAAAGAAGATGATGATGACAGTGGGAGGCAGGAGTCACTCTCTCCCTTGCAAGAAAAAAGCAAGAGCCGTTCTTATGATCTCTCTCTCTCTCTCTCTCCCGTAATACAGTCAAGCCCTTTCCAGCACGCGCGATCTGCCGCCGCAGCTTTGTACCTTGCAAATGCAAAATCCGGGGTTTTGCATTTGCAAGGTGCAAAGCGGCGGGGCAGATCGCGCATGCTGGAAAGGGCTTGACTGTATTACGGGGAGAGAGAGAGATCATAAGAACGGCTCTTGGTTTTTTCTTGCAAGGGAGAGAGTGACTCCTGCCTCCCACTGTCATCAACATCTTCTTTTGGGTTAGTGAATCAATTAATTTGGGAAATGATCTCACTATCATGAAAGTCAGTGTTCTCTGCCCGTGGGGCGTTTGGAAGAAAACGCCCCGCGACATATCCACGCGCGTGTAAGGGGAATCAGAAATCCCCGCGTTCAACGCCTAGCACGGCAGAAGAGAAAACGCAGCTGTGAGCAAATACTGGGAAAACCTGATTGATCAGAAGGAAGGAGGCAAAAGAGGGAGGGGTGGTGGTGGACGGAGGTGAAACACTTGGTCAGCAGCGCTTAAAGTCAACGTCCTGGCTCCCACCCACCCACCCAAAGCCACGAAGTCCCCCAATTGCGCAGCCCAGAATCGCCCTCCCCTCAGGGGGCAGCAACGACGCCCGGTGTTTCCCGAGACAAGAAGCTCCGCCATGCAATGAAAGCGCCCTGGCTCTAGGCTCAGAAAACAACGCGAGCCGAGGTCGCCCGGCTCCGCTCAGCTTGTTCCTCAGCCCCAGCTGCTTTCAGTCCGCTCGGGAGGGGAGGAGGTGGTGGCGGCTCACGTTTTCTGAGCTCTAGGCTCGCGGGCTCAGAAAACAACACGAGCGTCGCTGCTCCGCCCAACTTCGCTTCCTCAGCCCCAGCTGCTTTCAGTCCACTCGGGAGGAGGAGGAGGAAACGAAGCTGAGCGGAGCCGAAGCGACCTCAGCTTGTGTTGTTTTCTGAGCCCGCGAGCCTAGAGCTCAGAAAACAACGCGAGCCGCTGCCACCACCTCCCCTCCCGAGCGGACTGAAAGCAGCTGGAGCTGAGGAAACGAAGCTGAGCGAGCCGAAGCGACCTCGGCTTGCGTTGTTTTCTGAGCCCGCGAACCTAGAGCCAGGGCGCTTTCATTGCACGGCGGAGCTTGTCTCAGGAAACACCGGGCGCCCTTGCTGCCCCCTGAGGGGAGGGAGATTCTGGGCTGCGCGATTGGGGGACTTCGTGGCTTTGGGTGGGTGGGTGGGTGGGTGGGGAGCAAGGACGGACGGAGTCCGTGAAGTGGGGCTTGCCTGCCCTTGCTGGCTGCCTCTGCTTCCTTAGGGGCGGGAAGGGGGCTCATCTGGACCAAGGGTGAGTCTCCCCCTCAGTTTCCCCTGAAGGATCTTCCGTCGCTTTTGCCTTCTCCCTACATCTTCCCTCTGTTAAAAATCCCCCCCACACACACACACACTTATTTTCGGGCGGATAGATTTCGTGTCTGAGCATTCTCACATGGCGGTGGGTCTTCCCCCCCCCCTAAAAACAGTTAAAAAAAGAAAAAAACATATACTCATACAAGAACTTTTCTGCTTCCGATTACCCCCATGCTTAAAAGTTGCAAAGGAAACACGGAAGCAGGGAAGTGACTGCCCAGCTCCGGAGCTCCACATCATTTTTTTTTCAGAGGGGAATCTCACTCGAGTATAAGTTGAGGGGTTTTTTTTCAGCACAAAAAATGTGCTGAAAAACTCGGCTTATACTCGAGTATATACGGTATATATCTTTCTATTATAATTCTAATATATTTCTGATTTTTATATTTTTGTTGTCTTAATATATATTTCTGTTGTCATTCTAGAATTACATGCTTTCTGAAGAGTTCAATTTGTCCTTTTAAATTTGTTTTCTATTTTTTATTGTCAATTTCTTACTTTTTCTTCATCTTTTCTACTTGGTTGTTTGTTTTTTGGTTGGGTTTCTTAGTTCTCTCTTGAATCTTTGCTGCCTCTGAGGAACATGGCTAGAAGAACTTTAGCCCCACATCAGTTTTGAGGGAAGGAAAAAGATGTATCTCTTGCAAAGATTTTGTAGGTCCTCCTTTCTTAATTGCCTCTTCTAATCAGGGCTATTTTGTCCTTTTTGTTTGCCTCTTTATTTGACTCATGCTTTGACAGTATGTAACCTCAAAGCTTGTGAACATCTTGTCTCCTCTTGTGTCCAGCAGCTGCTGTTTGATTGACAACTGGGTTGTCTTGACAACTGGCCAAGAAGGGAGGAAGGAGCACAGATACTTTTAGTCTGTTCAGTCTATCCACACATATATATATACGTATATATACATGACTTACATTGGAATCCACAAGATGTCCAGTTTAACAATCCAATTCTAATTATTTTATTTTATTGGATTTGTCAAGGCCTCCCAACTCCAGCATTTCTGGATGACATATAAGAAGCCCAGTACAGGTACTCTTTGTGTAGCTAAACAAAAACTAAACCCAAAAGAATTGGGACCAGCAAGTTGGCCATTAAGTAAAGAAGTCACTCAACAAAATTGTGACTGCTTATGACCTTACTTCAGTTTTCCTTTGTTTACAAAGGTCATAAATGTGAAGATTACTCACAGTAGTTTTTTCATCACGTAACTTCAAATGGTCACTAAATGAGGCAATTGAGCTGTATGTGCATTACAAACAATTGAATACCACATGACTGCCTGGATTAAAACAATGCCAATATTTATGAAAAAATGCAGTGGGCTCAACAGCTACCCTATCCTAATGGCTGGGGACCAGAGCCAGGTCTACTTCCAGAAACCAAAGAGACCAGGAGCCCTGCTTATCTCCCAGGGATGCTGTTCTAGAGGGCAAGGGCTATGACAGAAGGGACTCTTTTTCGGTCCCATAAAATGGAAACTGTTGATGGGACCTGAAGTGCATCCGCCCTGCCCAGACACTGGATGGGCAGAAACAGTTGGAGACAAGTGATACGTCAAGTAACCAGATCCTACACCATAAAAGACTTTAAGCATTTGATCATTCCAAACTACTTGCTATTACACTCGGTCAATAGCAGGAATTATAAATAACAGATCTGATGTAAGTACAGGTAGTCCTCGACATACAACAGTTCGTTTAGTGATTGTTCAAAGTTGCAAAGGCACTGAACAAAGTTCCTTAAGACCATTTTTCACACTTATGGCCATTGCAGCATCCCTATGGTCATGTGATTTACATTTGGATGCTTGACAGCTGGTTCATATTTATGACGGTGGCAGTGTCCTGGGGTCATGTGATCCCATTTTGCAATTTTCTGACAAGCAAAGTCAATGGGGAAGCTAGACTCACTTAACAACCGTGTTACTGACTTAACAACAGCAGTGATTCACTTAACTGATGCCAGAAAGGTTGTAAAATGGAGGCAAAACCCAATGTTTCATTTAGCAACAAAAAGCTTGGGCTCAATTGTGGTCATAAGTCAAGGACTACCTGTACTTGGAAGAGTTAAATTCTCGTAGGACAATCTGTAAAAGCAGCAAAAAATAAAAATAAAAATCCAGCACCTTCAATTTGGTTGGGATCTGGAAAGATTGAATAGGTTAATTGTTCAGAATATGCCTCAAAATTTTTGCAGTATGTCACTTTTTCACAATGTTGCTGCCAAAATCCTCAGCACACATATTCTGTGCCCTCTGCCAAAGCAACCACTATTTTTGTCCTCTTAAGAGCAGAATAATTCCTGCCTCATCCTACTACCTTTAAAAATGTATTATTTACTTTGTTCTAGGAGCCAAAGGCCACCATTGTTAATAGTATAGCTACTAGAACAATATTACAAGTTTAACAGAATTGGGAGGAAGGAAGATGCTATAGCACTCATTAAAAACCCTTTCCCTCTTTGCCCTATTTAAAGCCTCAGTGACCTATATATCCCTGATCAATAAAGTATATGGTGCAGTGAAAACATAAGCTGCATGAAGCACTAGATAAGGGAGCTAGGCTGTAACATTGGCATATTCTATAAAGTAGGGCTGGACAAAACATATTTTGAAAAATATGACATAGATCATTAGGTTTTTTGGTTGCATGTAGTCTTGTGCTAAACATGTTAAAATATGCATATCTCACATGATGTTTGCACTCTAGAAATCTCCATTCAAAAGGGAATATATAAAAGAACCATTAATCTTCATTGCTTTAGTGTACCTGGGAATAAACTATTGAATTCAATAGACCTAATTCTAAACTTCTAGCATATCTTTATTTATTTAGAACATCCTCTGAAATTGTACTGTTAAAACACAATTGCATAAATCTGGCTGGCTTCTATTTTAAAGCACTCAGTCTTATGATACTGATTTCAAATAACCCTTTCATTAATACATTGGAATATATTTTCTTTTATTGAAAAACACTGGTATAACATTATGTCAGGAGTGGGCAAGATGGATCAGTGCCTTTAACTACTTTCTTTGATTTCTGTTCACCTCATTTCTTTTAAAGATTCTTTTAGCAAAAAAAAAAAAACCACGGGGTGGGTGAGGAGATTCTGATAACCTTTACACCAAAGTATAGCCTCTAGCCTTACATTTATTTGCAGCAATGCCTTTGAATCCCACAAAGATCCCACTGAAATGATAAACCATTCTGGGTGTCTAGTCTGCTTTCAGAGAAATGGGAATTTAATGATCAACCAAACTCACTACGGCAGTGTTTTTAATTAATAAGCAAATATAATAAATTAAAACTCTACGCTGGCTCGTTAATTAATGTATTTTATATTTTTTTTTGCTTGTGTATTACTCTCTTGTAAATCTTTTTGTAACCTTAATCCCGTGGCATTTGAAATCCGATCTAGATTCAGCCTCTTATGTTAATGTAATTTGCAGCTCAGTCCTCTGCTGTTTTGCTAAGAATTATGCTTACGTGGAAACATTATTAGGAACCAATACTAAAAAGCACAAAAATGCAGTCCCCCTCGTAAGCATTTCTACTGAGCCAAACATTTGATGGTTCTGAGTGAAAGTGTAAATATTCCTAAGCAAATAAGTAATACTCGTTGATCCCAATAACATCCCCACCCCGGAACAATATTTTTACGGAACGCCGGTGACAGGAAGCCGATTCCAGCGGGCTTCGTTATTGAAGCGACCGCGACACCTAAAGATGGCGGCACACTCGCTGTGCTGCTTTCGGCGAATGCCGGATCCGTGGCTACTTTTCTGGGAGACATCTAGGAAAATTCCGCTTCGAGGTTTAGCTTCTGGTCGTCCGGCCTTCGGTTCCCAATTCCGAAGTGCATACAGTTTGGACCAACTCTATCAGCCACAGGAAAAGGAAGCCGACACCGCAAAGGTTGGGTTTCGGAAGTCCGAAGGGAAATGTTTATTTAACAGTCCAACATATTTGAGAGCTCCAGGTTGGCAGCAATTAACTTAGAATATAATCTGATCGTGTATGCATTGCTCTGGAATTTGGTGAGAGGAGCAAACATAGTAAATAAAAAATAGGAGAAATAAAATAATACAGGTGGCTTAGGACTCTGGTGCTTGTATGTATTCCATACAGGCTCTGCATATGGTCTTATTTCAAATGTACTACTTTTGTATTACTTCTGTTTTAATAGGACGAATTTGTTACAAAATATTTGCAACTGTAATAATTTGAGGTACTCGACATATGCATTTCTGTGTTCCAGGATTTGGCAAGCCAGACAATTCCAGAGATTCCTGTGGGTGAGTCCAGAACATAAGCAAAATGCCTTGACTTTCCTAGAGAGATTTCCTTAATGTATTTTATCTATATTTTATCTGCTTTATAGATAAGTGTAAATTTAGTCCCAAAAATACCATTCAACTTAATGGAATTTATTTTTGATTACCGGTAAATGTATATTGGCATATACTGAAAATCAGAATATTTTTTTAGAAAGCATAGAAGGGTCAATGCCTTGACTTGCCATGTGTGAGTAGACAGCAATATATTTTTTAAATAAATAATATAAAGATGAAACAACTTGACTCTACCCACAATGGAGGAATGGATGGTGATAATAAAATTGATGATGATGATAATAATGATGATGTTGGAATTTGCTGAGATGGCTAAATTGACTTATTTGATCAGAGAAAAGACATGTTTATTGCTGGCTGGAAACCCCTAATGGACTTTCTTACTTTTACACTTGAACTCTTTTCTTTTTTTTTCTATTTCTTTTATTTAATCTATATTAATTTCTGTTAGTTTTTAATCTTTCAAAAATTCTTAATAAAATTATTTTTAAAAAAACTAACAAAAAAAATCCTTTAGTAAAAGAAGAACTATTTTTAATTGTGATATTCCTAAAATGGCTTTATGGGCAATATTGTATTTTAAGAGACTCTATTCTTAATAGTTTTTTCCACATGCTAATACAGGAACTCCTCAACTTACAACAGTTCACTTAGTGACTGTTCAAAATTACAAGTGACTTATGACCATTTTTCACACTTATGACTGTTATAGCATCCCCATGGTCACACAATTTACATTCAGCAGACATGATATTCTTCCGATTAAAATCGAATTCTGATTTTTTGGGAATGGCCCCCCTTCCCCCCTTCTTCTCCTCCTTCCCCTTCCCTTGGAGGCCCCGAGTCAGGAGTTGCTGGCATGGCTCTGTGTGGCTCCAGTCCCGCGTGCCTCGGGAAGGGAAAGGCAAAAGGAAGAGCAGCGGCGCTTGGCAACGGCAGCAGCGGCTCCTGGTTTTGCCTTTCCTTCCCGAGGCAACGCGGACTGGAGTCACCGAGCCGCCCGGCGGTAGCAACTCCTGACAGCCCCAGCCGGATACCTGAGCGGAGCCCGGGCGGGCGGTGCGGCGGAGCCTGGGCGGGCGGGCGGTGCGGCGGAGCCCGGGCGGGCGGTGCGAGCGGAGCCCGGGCGGGCGGTGCGAGCGGAGCCCGGGCGGGCGGTGCGAGCGGAGCCCGGGCGGGCGGGCGGTGCGAGCGGAGGCCGCTGAGCGGCAGGAAAAGGGAGCTGGGCAGCGATTTCTTGGCGCGGTGGGGGGTCTCTTTTGGCCGCCCGATTTTTTTTTCAGAGGGAATATCATGCCTGATTCAGGTGTTTGACAATTGATTCACATTTATGATGGTTGCAGTATCCTAGGGTCATGTGGTCACCTTTTGCAACCTTCCAACAAGCAAAGTCAATGGGTAAACAAGATTCACTTAACAATTGTTACTAATTTAACAATTGCAGTGGTTCATTTAACAAATGTGGCAAGAAAAGTTGTAAAATGGGGCAAAACTGATTTAACAAATTTCTCATTTAGCAACATAAATTTTGGACTCAATTGTAGGCATAAATTGAAGATTTCCTGTATTTGTTAACTCATTCTATTTCTACATTCTACTTAGAGCATAAATGGATATCTTTTCAATCCTTTTTTATGCTTTCATTTTTTGGATTTCCAGGTCGTTTGTCTGTTTCCTATTCACGGAGCAGTGGCCCAGGAGGGCAGAATGTGAATAAAGGTAAAAAAAAAAAAAAGTCTGACTACATATGCATGTATTACTTGAGAACAAATCCCATTTACATTAATGAGACTTCCTATAATAAATTAAGGTATGGGTTTTGGAGTTGGGCAGCCTAGAAATTTGACAAATAAAATCAAGTGTTCATGAGCAGCACACTTATCAATAAATTGGGAGGAAAAGGTAGGCCCTTCCAAGCTGCATAACTTTACCCTGCAGAGTAGTTATTTATTTCTTCTTTTCACACCCAGTGAATTCAAAAGCGGAAGTCCGATTCCATTTGGCATCAGCAGACTGGATCTCTGAAGAAGTGCGACAAAAAATGGCAGTGCTGGTAATTCTCAAAATGTATTTTCCCTTTTTGAGATAGATTTGTTAAAGTAGCATACACTTAGTTTACCAAGTTCCTGTAAAAAATATGGCACAAGATTTCCTACACAAAAAATATAGACCATCCAGAGGGACCCATTTAGGTTGTGTAGCAAAATATAAATCTATAAACATATAACATCAGAAGATGGATCTTAAAAATTGCTTTATACCATTATGAGATTTAAATTCTTTTTTTTTACAAGCACTCTGACATAATAAATAAAAGCCTGGTAAAAGACATGATGTTAGGGACCACTGAAAATAGGAGGCATTTACTAGGCCAATGGCTGATAATTCAGTCATATTCTTTATATTATTGTTTATTAGAAACATTTTACTTATTTCTTTAGTTCAAAAACTCAGGATTATGTAAGAATATGATGTTATATGCAAAAATGTATTACGTCTATTTCCTTTATCTCAAAGAATGAGTGGCTTCCTACAATTTAGCAGACAGGTCATCCCAATATCAGCTGCTTTAAATGGTTTCAGGTACTGGGGCAAAAGATTTCTAAATAAGAAGGTCTAATCCCCAGTTTTCAAACGAGATGAATTATTTGTTACTAAGACAAAAATATATTTTGTCCACAAATATAGGAGTGCTTGATTTCATACTTTACTTTAACCCTTAATATGGTTTGCTTGATTTTGGCTTAGTGGGATCATAAAATCTTCATTATTGTGTAACATTATATAATTTTAACCACTACAGTTTACATGGTGACTTTAAAAATCATATTTTGATAATAGAAATCTGTTTTATTTTCCAGAGAATAGAAAATTATATAAATATGCTCCCTCTTTGAAGGAGATAGAGGTTTGGGAATGTGCAAAATAAATGCAATAAATAATAAAATGTTTTATTTCCCAGCAAAAACAGAAGATCAATAAATTGGGAGAGCTAATAATCACTTCTGAAGTGAGTCGCTATCAGATGAGGAATTTGGCAGAATGCTTACAAAAGATCAGGAACATGATTGCAGAATCCACTGTGAATCCTCATGTTATATCTGAAGAAACTGCTGAGATGATCAGAAAAAGGTAAATCTGAGACAAAAATAACAGGTGACTTAATTAGAATTCCTTTGGACACAAGAACATGATGTATACACACCAGAATTCTCAGTTGATGCTCCCTTAGGCCAAGATGGAGCCATTTGTAATTAAGACAAGAACTACTTCTCTCTCATTATTTAGTATAATTATCACATTAAACATTTTAAGAAAAGATTTGTGGTATCACTGAGTACTTATAGTTTAATACATCATAATAAATAAGAGTCTAGTTTTTCACTTTTCTTAATTTCAGTTAGAGAAGCAAAGACAACATTTGTTAATTTTGGATGGCACATCATGGATCAACACGAACATTCTACCTTTAAAATGCTGATTAACATAGATAGATATTGTTAAAACAAGCAAGTCTGCCAATTATATTCAGATTGTATAAATGTGATATTGTCCACACATCAAAATAAGCCATAAAGTGATTTGCCTTGTTTTAACTAAATATAAAAGTGAAATATGAAACAAAATATGAAAGCTTTTTTCATTTTGTAAACTTTTATATGTTAGCCTTATATGTGGGCCACATCCTGATAGCTTGTTCAACAAATGTGCCTTAACAGCTGGTTTTAGTATACTGACATAAACAACCCTGTTCATGAATAATCTCTATTTTGGATCTTGAGAAAAGAACACATACACAATTCCTGATAGAAATGAGAGATGTTTCTCAGAAAATCTTTTTTGGAAAGCTAGCCACAGTTAAAAGCTTTTTTGCATTTAAGATGATTTAATTTTAAAATACATTATAAAAATTGCAGAGTGATAAATATAAGCAAGTCACTGCTGCATCTTTTCCAAAATTGCCATTTGAATTTGAAGAATCTTCTTCACTAATGCCAGTAAAAAGTTCTCCCCAAATCAAACATAAAAATATATTCCCTTTGCTTTCTTCTGGTAATTTATACTTGTATAAAACATGGATGTGGCTCTTGCTGGGAGCAGGAGAATTCAAATTATTTTGGGGACTTTTAAAACCAATAAAACTTGACAACATAGTACTTCACTAAAGTTTTATAAAATTAGCCTTTGTAATGAATGGGCAAACATTTATTTCCACCATTCACTAACTTGCTCACTTCAGTTGAATCAAGATTAACAGTTAATTCAGCATCTCCCTCTAAACCAACATGCTTTCTTTCTTGAAGTTTAATTTACTTGTAAATTGTTATGTTGTTTTAATGTGTGTTATATTTGTAACTGCCAAGAAAAAGGTAGATTTTCCCTTATATGCCTCTAAAGTTCCTGCTTCTTGAAGGAATGTAGACTTACAGATTTTAGGTTTTTTTACCACATATTTCTATGATTGGTCAGTATAGGCCAGTGATGGCTAACCATTTTGTCGTCGCATGCTGAAAGTGTGGGTGTGAGCATGCGCACATGTGCCTGCACCCATAATGCAATGTGTGCGTGACCCCCGTCCCCCTGCCCATGCGTGTGTGACCCCCCTCGGTGCGGACCACCTGTGCATGCCCCCCCCCGCGGGTGCACGCACATCTCCCGTGTGTGCCCCGCTCACGCATGGCAGATACCCAACAATCGGCTAGCGGTGGGCATGCACATGTGCAATGGATCTGTTCTGGGCGACGGCTTGCGTGCCAGCAGAAATGGCTCTGCGTGCCACTTCCGGCACGTGTGCCATTGGTTAGCCATCATGGGTATAGCCTGTGGGATTTCTATATCTCATGCCCCACAGTTAGCAAAAATGCCATCCCCTACCCAAGTAAACAGTCACAGCCAAAGTGCTACAAAGTACTGTGCTAGAGGTTTCTGGGAAAAGGGAGAGAAACTCTTCATAATCCATCTGATGGAATCAGCTCTGGCCATTACAATATTATTTTATGAATATTTCGTCTAGAAGAAGGGTAAGAATTCAGAATTAATTTACAACCACTTAAATGTCATTTTCTACATCTGTTTGGGTTTAGGGTGGAGAAGATGAATAGAGAACGCCTCCGACAAAAAAAAGCACGATCTTCTTTGAAGCAAAGTAGACAAGTGGACTATGACTGAACATCTTTTGGAGACATAAATAATGCAAGAACATATTCCTTGGACTCTTTTATTTCCTAGATGGAAAAGAGAAACTTCTTGTGTTCTTTACATTAAAATAAAAAAACTGTATCATCAAAATTTGCCCTTGAAATAGGAACGAATGTTTAATTACCTCTATAATATTAGTAATGGTGGCAGAAGATACAGGTAGTCCTCGACTTACAACCACAATGGAGCCCAAAATTTCTGTTGCTAAGCAAAACAGTTGTTAAGTGAGTTTTTCCTCATTTTACAACGTTTCTTGCCACAATTGCTAAGTGAATCGCTATACTTGTTAAGAACACGGTTGTTAAGTGAATCTGACTTCCCCATGGACTTAACTTGTCAGAAGGTAGCAAAAGATGATTACTCAACCCTGGGACACTGCAACTTGTGAGTCAATTGCCAAACACCTGAATTTTGATCATGTGACTGCAATGATCATGTGAAAAACGGTCATAAGTCATTTTTTTCAGTGCCATTGCATTGAAAATTCGAATAATCTAAACATTGAACAATGTTTAGATAGTAACTGTAGACCTCTCAGGAACTCTCCACCCACCGGAGACATCTGTCTTGTCTCTTCATTGGCATCAGTTGTCTGTAGCATTTGTGGGTGATCTCAAGTCTTCTTGTCTGCGAAGGGAGGGAGGAAGTTCAGAAAACCAGCACTTGCTACCTTATACACTTGTTCTACCATGCCTAATTGGAAGAGCTATTCACATATCTATATATCACTAAAACTCTCCCGTTGGTCTGTTTGTAATCTTCAATTGGTGAAACGGCAATCATTTTTGAATCAACATACTTAATGGACTTAACTTTAAAAAGTTAAAAATACAGGACCCATAACTTCTATGGGATTGAAATTTGGTAAGCTGTGTCTGCTTCAGCATTGCTCCATTGCAGAGGTGTCAAACTCAAGACCTGGTGGCCGCATCCAGCCCAGGTTGCTTAGAACTGGCCCCTGGGGCTGCCTTGGAAATAGCGAAGGACCAGCCCTGGGCGCCTCTGCCAGCGAAAACAGAGCTTGCGAGGGCTGTGCACAGCCTTCCCGAGCTCTGTTTTCACTGGCAGGGGGTTGCAGGAGACTGTCGCAACCAAAAATGGAGCTCAGGAGCCTGTTTTCGCTGGCGCCACAGGTGCCCCCCAACACAAGTGATGTCATGCTGACCACGTCCACCCCACGAGGTCAAACAAATCTGAGGCCCTCAATGAAATTGAGTTTGACACCCTTGCTCCATTGCCATAGTCAGCTGCAGTCACATGACCAGTGGCGGATTAAGGTTTACTGGTGCCCTAAGCACTGACAAATGTTGGTGCCCGCCTCCTTTGTGCACACTGTACAAACGAAGCCATATTCTCAACTTTGTGGTGCCCCTTTGGGCACGTGCTTAGTCTGCTTAATGGTTAATACACCACTGCACATGGCCATCATTTTCAATCTGCCTACCAGGTTCCCACAAGGAAAGTCAATGGGGAAGCAGGCAAGGAACCTCACAAGTCGTTCATGTAAGTCGCTCCTGCAGTTCTTTTCCTCCTGAGAAGCACTGTTACAGATATGAGAGCCCAGGGATTTTGTACTTCATAGCACTCCTTGCTTCCCCTCGCTCCATAGTGGCTCCTGCCAGCCCATCCACGTTAAGTAGTCCCTGCCTCTGGTGATCTATCTGCTTGTATTCAGTAGTGCATGTGTGTGTGTTTTCTTTTGCAAGATTACTGTGTTTCTCTGGTTAGGTAAGGAAATATTGCTGAAACTAGGACCCAATAAGGTTCTTCGGTTTCTCCTGATATTTTTTATTAATTAAAATCAATAATACAACTTGGCAAAGATTACATATTTCCTTTCCACAAATGCCCCATAGTAAGATGAGGATAAATGGGGCAGTTCCTTAATATTTAATTTTTACATACAAATACTGACAAAATACTTTTTTTATTTAGAAATTATCTTGAGGGGTCCAGAATGTTGAACAAAATATAATTGTAAAATGCAATAAAAGGGGTAAATTTGAATCTCCAGAATCTGCAAACAAAACTGAAATAGAGAAAATTGTAGTTTGACGTATTTCCACAGCAAAACGCAACAAAACATAAGTGAAAATAGCAGCACCCCTCAACAAAAGCCGTCATCTAAAAGTACGCAAAACACATAAATCTTTTGTAAATGCTGCGAGATTTATTTTATTTATTTATTTATTTTATTTATTTATTTATTTATTTGATTTGCCAATTGTTTACAAGATAATAAGTATAAATGTATACATAGTTGTGAATACATGAAATGGGTACATATAAGAAAAATAAAAGAATAAGAGAAACAATAGGACAGGGACGGTAGGCACGTTGGTGCGCTTATGCACGCCCCCTACAGACCTCTTAGGAAAGGGGTGAGGTCAATAGTAGACAGTCTAAGGTTAAAGTTTTGGGGTTTGGGGAAGAAACTACAGAGTCGGGTAGAGTATTCCAGACATTGACCACTCACTCATGTACTTGCAAGGGGCATTTATTAAATACGCCTATTTCTATTGTTTGTTAGAAAAAATCATCCATTTCTAGAATAAAAAGAAAGAAGAAAGAAAAAATCATCCAGTGATAAAGCATCTTTGAACTTACACAATTCGGGAAGGGAGTATATTTTTCAGCGCAGCCATTCTGGGCTAATACCAAATTGCAAACGTTTTAGCCGCCAGATTTGCAGTAATTCCCACTTGCCACTAGGTGGGGATAAAGAGCCTCATTTTTTTCCGATGAAAATGAGTCTGATCCAACAAGCCCGTATTTCATAAAGGCCGGGAAGCTTAGTCAGTTCTGCTACGAAACTGATACGTTCAACCATCTGGAGCAAGTAACTAAATATTGTCAGGGTCAGATTTAAAGCCTGCGGCATGACAACGATGAGATATTAGGCACGTTTTTCGAGTGTAGCGTCGAAGAACAGCCTTAACGTTAAGTCACAGTCACGCTAACGTAAAGAAATCAGCAGAAATACTCGTAACAACGGAAGGAAAACTGAGCAATTTAAATATTCATAGCAAGAGAAAACAGAAATTTTAAAACTGCAACACCACCCTAAAAAAAGTAAACCTTCCACCCCAGATGGGACTCGAACCCACAATCCCTGGCTTAGGAGGCCAGTGCCTTATCCATTAGGCCACTGGGGCTTCAGAGAAAAAGCTGCTTACGTTTGTACTTAACTCTGTAATATCCGACTCGTCATTCTTCAGTTTTAGGTATTTCTATTTCCTGTTTCATTCGCACCAAGTGATAATTGGAATCCAGGGTGGGTTTACTTCTTTTATATTATTATCTGAGGTTGTTTTTTTTTTACATTTAAATGTTGCCTGTATAATCTATTACAATCCTCATTTTTTCCCTTAGTTTAATGCTCTCCAAGCATGTGGGATTTCAAGAATTCCTATCCTGCAGGCTGAATGGCCAAATTGGCTGCTCATGAGAATTGTACAGTACAACTCTAAATCTGTAGCTTGCTGGAAACTACTCTAGAGATGTGAGAGAAGATATCACAAGGAGTCTCAGACAATTCACTTTATAGAATTGGATGTCTTTAAGATGCAGATGGTCCACACATCTTAAAAGTTGCCAAGTTTGAAACTTACTATTATAAAATATCTTAAAGACGTCCAATTCTATAAACTTTGAAGGGATCTTAAAGGCCATCTAGCCCAACCCCCTGCTTTTTGCAGGATCCATCAGAGCAAGGCTTTTCAAATTGGGTTCCCTAGGTTCTGCAACAAATTAATATTTTCAGACTTATCATTACCTTGGTTACTCTTTTCTGAATATGCTCCAATTTGTCACTCTCCTTTTTTGAACAGTGTTGCCCAGAACCAAACACAGCTATGGCTTTAAATGGGGTAACCAGCCAGATTAAAGTGGAACCAATAATCCCTGTAATATGGATTCTACAACCCTGAATACGCACCGCAAGGTGGCATTTCTTATTTCAGCAGCTGCATCACAATGCTGGCTTATATATAATTTATATATATATATATATATATATATATATATATATATATATATATATATATATATATATATATATATATATATATATATATATATATATATATATATATGTTTTCTTAAGTTTTCATGGTACTTACATGTATGGTGTTCGGCTTGGTTCGGGTATTTTCCCACGTCATTGTAGTTCTTTTAAAGTTGTAGCAACGTTTCAGCAGAATCTCATCTGCCATCATCAGGCTTCTGTAATGTGTCCGTCTGTGAGTCAGACTTTTACAGTGGTTTCAGATTTAAATTTGGGGCATATATATTTATATATATAATTTATAATATATGCATAATTTATATATATGCATAAGCGCACCAACGTGCCTACCGTCCCTGTCCTATTGTTTCTCTTATTCTTTTATTTTTCTTATATGTACCCATTTCATGTATTCACAACTATGTATACATTTATACTTATTATCTTGTAAACAATTGGCAAATCAAATAAATAAATAAATAAAATAAATAAATATATAACATTCAGATTCTTTTGACAGGTTCCGCTGTGGAAACAGTTCCCAGAGCTTTACATTTAGCTATCAGGTCCAGCCAGCTGACTGGAACATGAATCAAAATCTGTGTCACCTCTCCCTGAACTGTTTTTACTTAAAAAAAAAAAAAAGTTTAAAATAATTTTTTTTAAAAAACAAGCAAGCAAAAAAAACAAACCTGAAAGAATAGACTCAGTGGACCACTGGATCTTTTTCTGCTGTCAGTTTTCTATGTTTCTATGAATACTTTTTTTTAAAAAAAGCTAGTCTACCACCCCTCGACATCATCGGCCTTATTAAATTTCTCTTACTCTTAGAAGTTTTTCCCCCAAACATTCAGCTAGAATCTACTTTCTTGAAACTTAAATCCATTGTTTTCTACTCTTGGAGGGAAAAACCACAAATTTTGACTTCTCCTGTGTGGTATTTTTTCAGATATTTGAAAAGTGCTATCATATTCAATGCTCATGTATTATCTGACCTGTCAACTGGTTCACTACAGTTACTGCTTAACATTTTACTCCATTCATTGAGCAGGTATGGAATGTTTGCTCTTTCTTTTCTTTTTGAAATATCTGAAGAAGTGAGATTCATTCTTATTATCTTTCACTAACCCTAGCATTTTAAACATCCACTTTGCTGACATCTGTTATAGAGTTGTTGGCTGTACTCTGCTCTCTTTCCATTTCCTGAATATGTCCTTTTTTAAGTCTTTAGTTCTTCATTCTTCTTCATTGGGGGTTGGGGGAGCAGCCATAATGGTTTTGCTGTCCTCCATTTTCCCTCAACAGGAATTGTTTAGAATTATGCTTTCTGTGGCGTTCGGAAAAGACTGAGCTGAAGTCTTCACTCTGGTCCGTGTTTCCAGCGGGAACACGGACCGACCGTTCCTATTGGCTGATGCCGTTTGACAGCTCCCTTTTATAGCCGGCTGTCAAACGGCATCAGCCAATAGGAACGGTCCGTGTTCCCTCTGGAAACACGGACTGGAGTGAAGACTTCAGCTCAGTCTTTTCCGAATGCCACACTCCTTTCCCCCAGAACATAGCATGCATAGTCCTTCAGATAACTCGGGCGTTTGCGCAGGTGGCCAGATCTTCTAAGTCCTGACAAAGCTGCTGCTGGAAGGAACTTTTCTGCTTGCTGGGCAACTTCTGGTGCCGACGAAGCTGGCGTCTCGGCTTCAGGCATTTCTGGGCGAGGGACAGGTGGCTGTTCAGGTAGGCTTGCATTCCTGTCGGATCCGAGGGAAGTTTCTTTGGGCACCGGCGGTTTCTCTGTTGCAGGAATGTCTTGAGGGCCATCTGCAGACGCACTCCAACGCCTTCTAAGCTGATCGATATGGCGGCGCCAGATGCGCCCGTCTTGCAGTTGGACCCTGTAAGACTTAGGACCAGTTACCGCCACAATTTGCCCAGGCATCCACAAAGGGTGTCCCGCATAGTTCCGGGCATAGACCTGGTCATTCTCAGCGAACTCCCTTGCCTGGCTTTTTGACCCTAGGGGTGTGACTGGGGCATAATGCGGATGGAGTCTGTCTAGGGTGGTCCTCAGATGTCTACCCATGAGAAGTTCAGCCGGAGACCTATTAGTGGTGGCACAGGGAGTTGTGTGCTGGGTCAGGAGATACTTAGCGAGCCTAGAGTGCCAATCTATAGGCCCAAACCTTGCCAGGGCCTCCTTAACTGATCTGACTGCCCTTTCAGCCAGGCCATTACTGGCAGGATGAAAAGGAGCTGTAAGTGCGTGCCTTATTCCTAGGTTGGCTAGGAAGACCTCAAACTCACAAGAAGTAAACTGGGGGCCATTATCAGACACGATGGTGTCAGGGAGGCCATGGGTAGCGAATATCCTTGATAGAGCCTTAGTGACAGCTTCTGAAGTTGTGGTGGTCATCAAGGTCAGTTCTACCCATTTAGAAAAAGAATCAACCATCACCAGGAATGTATGCCCATGAATGGGGCCAGCCAGATCAATATGCACCCGGGACCAAGGGGCCACAGAATCTTCCCACCTGCTTGGAGTGGATGTGGGTGGAGCAGGTCTGGTAGCTTGGCATGGCTGACAAGCATTCACCCAACTTGTAATCTGAGCATCCATGCCTGGCCACCATACATAACTGCGAGCCAGGGCCTTCATCCTGACAATGCCGGGATGGCCCTCATGCAGGACCTTTTAAACTGGGTCTTGCAACTTGGAAGGGATAACTACCCTCGTTCCCCAAAGTAAACAGCCTTGCAAAGAAGATAGTTCTTGCTGGTGAATTTTGAAAGGCACGAATTCGGGGGCATAAGGAATTGCTGGCCACCCCCTTCCCACCCAGTCAAGAACTTGGGCGATTACCTTGCCCCTGGAAGAGTGGGCAGTGATATCGAGGGCAGTGATGGGGAGTTTGAGATCGCTGATCTGGAAAACAGCATTAGTTGGTGCAGGATCCTCCACAGGAACAGGCAGGGGGCAGCGACTAAGAGCATCAGCGTGGCATAGACTCTTGCCAGGTCGATGAACCAGTGTATAGGAATAGGCAGCCAGAAATAAGGTCCACCTGGTCATTCTTGGAGACAAAATCTGAGGAGTTTGTCTTTCACTAGACAGAAGGCCTAACAGAGGCTTGTGATCCGTGATCAACTCAAAATAGTGTCCATATAGAAACTCATGGAATTTTTTGACAGAAGCAACTGCAGCCAAAGCCTCCTTGTCAATTTGGCTGTAGTTGCGCTCAGCTGGGGAAAAAGTTCTGGAGAAAAAGGCAATGGGTGCCTCAGAACCGTTAGGCAGTCTATGACTTAAAACAGCACCTATGCCAAAAGGAGAAGCATCTGCTGCTAAAATTAAAGGTAAATGTTCATTAAATTGTATCAGGACAGCATTGGATGTAAGTAATGATTTGACAGCATGAAAGGCATGGGCTTCCCTAGGTCCCCAGTGCCAGGGGGATTGCTTGTCCAAGAGTCTGTGCAGAAGCTCTGCAACAGAAGTTTTATGAGGCAAAAATGAAGCGTAAAAGTTAAGAAGTCCTAAAAAGGCCTGGAGCTCAGTTTTGTTAGTTGGCGTGGGTGCCTCGTGAATAGCCCTTTGGATTCGATTGGGTGAATACCAGAGGCGTCGATTCTGTATCCCCAAAATTCTACCTGTGGGGTGGCAATAGTGCACTTGTCTTTCTTTAACTTAAGACCATGCTGTCTGAAACGATCGAGGACTCCTCTGACTCTTTGCAGTAACTGAGGCTTGTCAGGGGCAGATATTAAAATGTAATCAAAATACGGAATTACACCCGATAATCCTTGAAGAAGTCTTTCCATTAAGGATTGGAAAATTCCTGGGGCTACACTTACGCCAAATTGGAGGCGCCTACATTTGAAAGCGCCCCTGTGCGTTACAATAGTTTGTAGTTCAGCGGCTGTGTCATCAACGGAACTGTTGATAGGCCTGTGACATGTCTAATTTAGCGAAAATGGTTCCTGACTCTCCAAAAGAATGTAGTAGGTGCTGGATAACAGGGACTGGATAGGCGCTGATTTGTAAATATTTGTTCAATGTCGTCTTGTAATCCGCGCAGATTCTTACGCTCCCGTCTTTCTTCAGGGGTGTCACTATTGGGGTTTCCCATTTTGCGAAGTCCACAGGCTCTAATACACCTTGTTTAATTAATTTGTCAAGCTCCATGTCTAATTTGGGGCGGATTGCAAAAGGTACCCTTCGAGGCTTTAAACGGATTGGTACTGCCTGAGGGTCCAAGTTGAAAGATATTGGGGTTCCTAAATAACAGCCCAGCCCCTCGCTGAACACATCAGCATAGTCATTAAACATGGTGTCCACTTCAGCATTTGTAATAGAGTGGATTCTGCTTATATGGAGGCCAAGGGCAGGTCCGTGTTTGCCTCAGGTTATTCCGCCGCTCCACAACACTTTCAGTATCTCATTCTTTGGGCTCTCCTATCCATCTGGAACATCTTTTTAGTGCTCTTGTCCTCAGATCCTACAGGTTTTTTTATTATTATTGGGACTTAATGCATAATCCACCGCTTTAGTCCAAGATATATTTAATTACACTTAATTTTCTTTCCCTTAAAATTAAAAACATTAGCATTACACGGTCACTTTCTGCCACTTCTCCTGCCACTTCTATTTCCCAAAATTATATTCAGTATTGATTAATATCGGGACAAGGATTCTCTGAATCTCTTGTGCCTTCTTCCACACTCTAAGGGAAGAAGTTGTCAGCACAATATGTCTGACATTTTCCTAGCCCAACTAGGCATGGCAGAATGTCTTTCTCAGCATATAAAGGAGTTAAAGGACCTTCTGTCTAGGAGCATCAAAGTGTTGTTTTCCTGTGGAAGAGCAGCAGGGAAGTATGATGTGCTGCCTGCACCTCCAATCACTGTTCTGCTTCAGCCATAAGGTGTAGAATAAGGGTTCCGTCTGCATGAGAAAAGTTGTAAGAAAAGGGCAGGTTGGAGAACGCCTCCACTGGTGCCAATTCTTGATGATAGAAGAGAGCTCTGCTCTCGGTCCTCTGATCCCACCGAATGATCACTCCATGGGATCAGACAACAGGAACCAGAGGCCCCATGCCTGTATCCACTCTTCCCCTTCTGTTGCCAGAGAAGCAGAGCAGGAGAGAAGGAGGGGGAAAGGACCTTCTGCTCTTTCTTCCATCTCCACCCCACAGAATGGTGGCTCTGTAGATCAGGGGTGTTAAACTCTATTTCATTGAGGGCCGCATCAGGATTGCATTTGATCTGGGAAGGGTATAGCCAGGGTAGGCGTGGCCAGTTTGACATCACTGATGTCAGGGGCGCCTGTGGTGGCCTGAGAACTCTACCAGTGAAAACGGGCTCCTGAGCTCCGTTTTTGGCTGTGACGGCCTCCTGCAACCCCCTTGCCAGCAAAAATGGAGCTCAAGTGGGGGGGCACATGTTTTTG